>NC_084732.1:42202783-42345283 GCF_033978785.1 Entelurus aequoreus | reverse complement strand
AGAGGACGTGGCCTCCAGCTCCGGCTGAATACCGGGAGTTTGTTGGGAGAAAATTTCTGCCGGGAGGTTATCGGGAGAGGCGCTGAATACCGGGAGTCTCCCGGTAAAACCGGGAGGGTTGGCAAGTATGAAGTAACCCCAAAGATAGCAAATGGTAAAAAAGAGTGCACATCACATAAATAACCGGGACCTTCATGGTGCATTTCAGACTAACTAGCTAACTAAGTAGCAGCATTGTTTTAGAGCGGGAATGTAACTTTTCGTCAAACACAGACCTGGTGTAAAGTGGAGCTAATACATTTTACTACAAGCAGTGATGAATACTTACTTTCTTGAAAAAGTTTCTTATGTCCATTTTGCATCCATTCACGTTCTTGTTCTGCAGTACACCTGCAGGACCGCAAGCAAGGTCGCAGAGAAAATGCGGACTGGATTTTGAGTGATGTGGGCATTTTCTATACGAACAAGTCCAAGGACCGCGAGCAAGGTCGCAGAGAAAATGCGGACGGGATTTTGAGTGATGTGGGCATTTTCTATATGAACAAGTGGAATGGATTGGATACCGACGCACTAAACCTATATCTTACGCTATGAAGTCAGGGGAAACTGAGTGAATAATGACAGGTGATATGATTATTTATTTAAACTCCTATTCGGGCCACTTTATAATGAATATGTCTGCATGTATTTGTAAAAAATATATATATATATATATATATATATATATATATATATATATATATATTTATTTTTTTTTAACACCAAATTATTTAGGGGGCTTAAGAATATTTTAGGGGGGCTTGAGCCCCCCCTAAAATAGGCCTAACAACGGCAATGCCTGTGACAACAAATACCTTCAGGCCCGCAGTGGGAACACACCAAACTCCATGACATATACTATCATTGATCAGGCCCTATCCGTAGTGGTGGGCATAGGTCAGAGTGCATCAATGGTAACCGGGTTTTACATTACAATTCTACTGAAACTTTGATTCCTATTTTTGATGCTCAGTTCGCTAATCAGAATTAGCTACCACAGAGGCAACTAAGCAGCTAACTGTAATTCCATGTGGAGCCCCTTCTCTAAGTCAGTAATCCTCTATTGCGACAAATAAACTGCAGTTCTCAAGTACTGTTACAACTACAGGACTGTAGGACTGGCTAAACATGTTACACACAGAGGAAGAGCAAACAAGAGCAGGCAAGCTAATAGCTAAGCTAGAAATATGTGATTAGTACATTTTAGGAAGTGTAGATTGAAGCTCAAAGTAAGCAGCTATTAACAGGAAATTACTAAGTAGATTAATAAAAGTTAGACAGAGGATACCATAAGAGTTGGGCTGCTCTGTTGCTGTTAAACGACCACTACCAGGCATACATGACGTAAGACAGATCGATCCATGAAGTTCAGTTCAGTGCAGTTTATTCCTTTATGTGGCACATTTAAAAACTAATTGGCCAAGGTGCTATACAGACATAAGAAACACTGTGACAATAAATCGATAGTGTTAATACCATGGGTAAGATCAGTCTATCATCAATACTAGAGTGATAACCGTTATTTATGGTCCGTAAACTCCTACTTTTTAATTTTTTTGGGGCTCATGTTTCACATGCCTCTAGTAAATGTATCCTTGTCGCATCAGACCAATTTAATTGATGGTCAAGGTGGACCCATAAAATTGTTCACATTAAATCAAAAGCACTAAAACAATCATTCAGTCATCCATTTAGCGCGTTATGGACTCAACCTCATGATGGCGAAGAAACAACAAAATGCACACAACGCAGCCCCAAAGTCAAAGACAATCAACCCAGTCATTAAAAAAGAAAACATCTGCCGCACGAAAGCGAAATCCACCACTAGTGATGGGCCTCGAAAGACCAAAGGAGGAGAAGGACAAAGACGGCGCTCAATGACTTCTTTGGTAGGCCACAATACACCATGCTAAAGGCACTTTCTTTTGTTTAATTTGTGAATCAACATAAGCGCTTAAGTAAATATGTTATGTGTCAATGTGTGCACCTGCAGCTTATAGACTTGTGCTGCCAATATATGTACAAAATAATTATTAATCCAAATTAGATGGGTACAACTATATTTAGGTGCACACAATATTCCAAATTTATGTTATCGTTATGTTATTATTTTTTATGAGTTTTTCAAAATAAAGTGTACCTTTTGTAAAAGTGTACTTCTCTGGAAATAAACTATAACATGTATATTAAAGTTTAAAGAATGGATATTATTCCATCCATCCATCCATCTTCCTCCGCTTATCCGAGGTCGGGTCGCGGGGGCAGCAGCTTAAGCAGGGAAGCCCAGACTTTCTTCTCCCCAGCCACTTCGTCCAGCTCCTCCCGGGGGATCCCGAGGCGTTCCCAGGCCAGCCGGGAGACATAGTCTTCCCAACGTGTCCTGGGTCTTCCCCGTGGCCTCCTACCGGTCGGACGTGCCCTAAACACCTCCCTAGGGAGGCGTTCGGGTGGCATCCTGACCAGATGCCCGAACCACCTCATCTGGCTCCTCTCGATGTGGAGGAGCAGCGGCTTTACTTTGAGCTCCCCCCGGATGGCAGAGCTTCTCACCCTATCTCTAAGGGAGAGCCCCGCCACCCGGCGGAGGAAACTCATTTCGGCCGCTTGTACCCGTGATCTTGTCCTTTCGGTCATAACCCAAAGCTCATGACCATAGGTGAGGATGGGAACGTAGATCGACCGGTAAATTGAGAGCTTTGCCTTCCGGCTCAGCTCCTTCTTCACCACAACGGATCGATACAGCGTCCGCATTACTGAAGACGCCGCACCGATCCGCCTGTCGATCTCACGATCCACTCTTCCCTCACTCGTGAACAAGACTCCGAGGTACTTGAACTCCTCCACTTGGGGCAGGGTCTCCTCCGCAACCCGGAGATGGCACTCCACCCTTTTCCGGGCGAGAACCATGGATTCGGACTTGGAGGTGCTGATTCTCATCCCAGTCGCTTCACACTCAGCTGCGAACCGATCCAGCGAGAGCTGAAGATCCTGGCCAGATGAAGCCATCAGGACCACATCATCTGCAAAAAGCAGAGACCTAATCCTGCAGCCACCAAACCAGATCCCCTCAACGCCTGGTTGAAAAAAAAATGCTGCTTCTTAAAAGAATCGTTTTGTGCTGACGTAGAAGCTAGCTAGTTAGCGTTAACGGGTAATAATGTAGCACGCCGATCTGTTAGTACCCTAGAAAAATGTCACTATAACTTGGTTACTATACAGGTTAAGGAACGTAATTGAAGTATTGATGACGTTTTTTTAATACATGTTTAAAGTGATTAAGAGGTAGAATTGATTGTTCCAATTAGCTGCATTGCTACCCACCAAGAACAAGACGATTTTTACATCTTAGAAAACGGAGAAAAAAAACAGAAAACTTTTGTCTTCTTGTCTCTTATAAAGATTGTGAATGATAGGCAAAATTCCCTCACGGGCCCCACCTTAATATGAAAGTTTAATGTTAGTGCGGCCCGCAAGTTTTTAATGAATGGCGCTTGACAGCGTTGTGTGCGGAGCTGAAGGAATCTAACAATCACGGTGTGGTATAAGGCTCTCGACAATATTGAGGACGTGCCGTGATGGCACTGCCTTTAGTGTCCTCTAGAAACTGTCACCGCATCATCTTTTTCTCCATACTAACAACGTGCCGGCCCAGACACATGGGTATGGCTTCTGCAGTCACACGCAAGTTATTGCAAGACATACTTAAGGAACAGCCATACATATCACACTAAAGGTTGGTCATATTTTATTTTATTTATTTTTTAACACTGTTACAAATATGCACTACACTGTGAACTAGGGTTGGGTATCGTTTGAATTCGAACGATTCCGATTCCAATTCTTTGTTTCGATTCCGATTCCTGGCGGTTCTCGATTCCGATTCTTTTAAGAGGCAGGGTCAAAAAAAAGTTTAGAATATTTTAAATGAGCTAGCTAACCTACAGTCTTTCTGAATGAAATAGTCTGACATTCTCCATCAATTTTAATTCTATTAACTTTTTATGAACTTTACTATACATTCCTCACAGGGCTGTTTTCAACTAGAATATAAATATCAAATCTATGAACTTGAATATAAATATTATAAATTATGAATACATTTTCCCAGGGGTATACTTTCCTCAAGAGAGCTTTATTTTTGAAAACCTCATGAAAACACATTTACACACACAAGTGTATGATACTGCAGGTACTTAAAAATGTTACCGTGCTCCCACTGATGGGCTAACCTGGTGCAGAAAAGCAAATAAACAATAAGAAACAACTTGCAAAACCCAGTCCAGATTAGCAGCAGGTACAGTATAAAATCAGAGACAGTTCTTGTTTAGGAAAATGACCATATCCGCCTTCTCAGGCAGGATGCGTGAGCGTTCTGGACAGATAGTGTCTCCTGCTGTGGAAAATACACGTTCGCTGGGTGTGGAAGAAGCTTGAATGCATAAATAGGAGAAAGCGCGATCTGACAGCAAAGGATTTTTTTTGTTGTTGGTTCCACCGGACCATCACCATGCAGCAGGGTCGTCAGACAAAAGTATCGGTGGAACGTCCTGTTACATCTGCAGCTCTCTCTCCACTCGTTTCTTGATGGACATGGAGCTCTGTTATTTCGCGGTTATTTCAATTTTTTTTGTAAAGTAAAGCCACACTTTCGACCGCCGACGCCCGCTATCCATGCTTGAGCTTGACTGACTCGCTCGGCTATGCTAACACTTCCGGCGGTGGGCGCTTCTTCGTTGGTGCTCAGCGGCTTCTTCTTCCGGTTCGGCGGACATTTTTTTTTTTTTTTTCCCCGGTCGGCGGACTGGGTATCGAAAATAGGAATCGAAATTTAAACTTTTGAACGATTCCGGGAGAATCGGAAAGTTAGTCCCGGTTCCAATCGATACTCGATACTCGATACTCGATACCCAACCCTACTGTGAACCCACACCAAACAAGAATGACAAACACATTTCGGGAGAACATCCGCAACTAAACACAACATAAACGCAACAGAACAAATACCTAGAATCCTTTGCAGCCCTAACTCTTCCGGGCTACAAAAACACCCCCCCCCCCAAGGTCTCAAGGTTGGCAAGTATGCATTGACATAATTTGCGTGATGCAAGCAGAGAAACATTTTGCCGCTTTTCCACGACACCCGCCCACGCTCTTCCTCCCTCCCTCCCTGCCTCCCTCGCTCGCCCGCCTGCTCGCTCCCGCCCCCATTGTAAACAGTCCGGGCGGGGAAGACGAGCGCTCCGGTAGCTTCCAAAGCACTCCGCCGAAGGACCGAGCGACAATACAAAAGTGTGGTGCACTGGACCCCAGCGCTGATACTCCGACAGAGAGTCGTTGGGCGAATCAGACGTGTAACACGTTAGTGGTGATGTTAGCCCGTTCGGGGCTAATTGTGCTACCGTAACTGTAAACTCCACGGCGAGCCGCACCCCTCCCGTTGGCTCCAGACAGAGACGATTTTTGATGCAATATTTCTTTGTTGAGCACAGGGGCACCCCGACGTGTCTTATTTCATTTCATTTCATTTTTATTTATCTCCTTCATTGATGTGCATCTTTGATCGATAGACAATTATACCTCAATTATTCAATTATACATTTACACACCAATGCCTGAGAAGGAGCAGGATGAAGAAAAATCTTATATTTTCTTGCCCCCTTCAACATAATACGTAGTCTTACTTAATGATATCATATAAACCAACAATTACATGCAAATATAACGAAAACAAACAAAAAAACACACAAAAAAAGTCAAGAGCAAAACCTAATGAAGTACAAACCGAACAAAACAAACAAAAAAAGTAAAATACACCTCACGGGATGATACAAAACAAATACAAAACCAGGCAAAAAATAAGTAAAATAATAAATATAAAGCACAATGTAAACACTTATGGCTGTACATATGATCTTATTGTTCTGTCGTTATATATTTTTTCAATTGGAATATATTTTTACAATCTTTTATCTCATTGTAAAGAAAATTCCATAGTTTATCCCCCACCACTGATATACACATTTGTTTTAAAGTTGTCCTTCTTCTATGCTCTTCATTCTCACAAGTGATGACAAACATTTTTTGTAAATTTGCTGGTAATGTTTTACTTTTAGCCTTAAACATGACACAATGTCTGTAACTTTCCTAGCTCCTGTAATTTCAATAAACCCAAATTAATCAATAATATGTTAGTGTGTTCTAAGTAATCTACTTTATGAATAATCCTTATAGCTCTTTTCTGTAGTTGATACAGAGAAAGTTGCGGTGCACAAGGAATACAATTTGAAACGTCATTATACAACTAGACATGCTGAGGAGTATGCAAAATACCAGGGAGATGAGAGCGTGAACCGGGTTGCAAATTTTAAAACCAGTCTACTGAGGCAACAAGATTTCGTCAAGAAAGCAAGCAAAAAGAGCAATGCAGCAGTCAAAGCTAGCTACATGGTGAGTGAGATGGTTGCTAGGGTGGGAAAGTCATTCAAAGAAGGTGAATTCATTAAAAAGTGTATGTTAGATTTTTTTTAAGAAATATTTTCTTGCGGCCCAGCCTCACCCAGTTTCTGCATCCAGTGGCCCCCAGGTAAATTGAATTTGAGACCCCTGCTATAAATCAATATATTGATCAATCGTTACACCTCTACTACTTCGCCAAATGAAAAATTCTTAAAGGGGAACTGTACTTTTTGGGGAATTTTGCCTATCGTTCACAATCATTACGAGAAACAAGAAAAGTTTTTAGTTTTTTTTTGCTTTCTAACATATAAAAATCGGCTCGTTCTAGGTAGCTAATGGGAAAAAACAATTCTACCTCGAAATCACTTTAAATATGCATTCAAAAATTGTCACCAATACTTCATTTACATTCCGTAACCCGTATAATAACCAAGCTGTAGCGACAATGTTATTGTAAGAGCAAACACTGAAGAAATATTTTTCAATCTTAGTAACACATAGGCGTGCTATGGTATTAATCGTAGAAGCTAACTACCACATGAGATAGGCTAGCTTCTAAAACAACACAAAACGCGTTTGAGTTTGTAATGCACAACTCTGCGATACGACACCAATTTGTACTGACTGAAAAACATGAAAACAGTCATATTACACTATCAGTATTAGCCCATATTTCATGTTTTGTTTGTACACAGCTGAGCAAGCCAAACAGGGCATGTACTGTAGTTGTAATAACATGCATGGCGTGCTGTGTGTGTCATGATCGGGTAAGCAATCCATATATGTCGAAATAGATTGTCTCCAAGTTCCATATTTATAGTGTCAAATTGCTTTCATCCCCCTCTCCTGGCTTCCGTCTGCTCCAGCATCTCACTCTTCCTTCATGCTCGCTTCTATAAGCAGCGATATATTTAGCTTCAAAAGTATAGTCAGTAAATGAACATATGTATTTGTAAACGCTCTGAAATGGGAAAGGGGTAGGATTAAATAAGCTTTGCTTCTTCCTACTCCTTTTCGGACATGCTGTAAAGAGAAATTATATGAAATGATGTGTGATGTATTATACTGGAAGTGTGTTCATGTTTGAAAAAAATGTAACTCAATCAATCATCACCATCTTTCCGTGCAGAGTGCGTTTCTATGAGCCAACCCACGTTACGCAAAAACCATGTTACGCATAAATCATACAACCTAAAACCATGTCAGTACACGAAGTAGAAAATCATTACATGTAATACATTATATTGTGCCAAGCAAATACTAACCCATATGTGTTTGATGCACATGCAGTACCAGAAATCGCAATTAGCCGTGCTAATGTTGGAACGCATTTCCTCAGCGTATCAGCATAATGAGAACGAAATAGGTACTGACACTACCCATATCCACATATATACTTTTCCCTGTCAGTTAGATGACACATCGACATACAGGCTAACGGGCATATATTTCCCACATTAGGCTATATGTTGATGTGTCATTGCTTAGCTTTGTTAGACAAGATCATAGACTGTATTGGACAATATAGTTTACATATGAAATGTCCATTTCCATTCATTACAAGTAATAAGAACATGTAAATGCCTGACTTACCTATCAAGGAGGAAATTAGCAAGTTTGGCGTCAGATGAAAGAATCTTCTCCACCTTCAATTGTCTCCATCTTTCAAAGGCATCCCCGACACAAATCCTCTTTTGTTCCTGGCTTTGTCATGAATATGTTCAGAATCGTAACGACGCCTTTTAGATTTACTAAGGTCTGACATGTTTAGTAACTTTACCAGTGGCAGAAGCCAGACGAAGAAAGCGGTGCGTAACTGGCAACCTGGATGTGACACACTCACAGACTTTCTAATTGGTCAAACGGTGGAGGGCGGGGCATCGAAATGAAAACAATAACAAGATTTCGGGGCTGTAATTTTGAAATGAGCATATCCCGGCTGAACTACTGTTATCTGTTATAAAGGTATTAGAAAATAACATGATTTATTAATGCCTTTTGACGTATCAGGGCCATTGAATGATGACTTGACATGCAATTATTACATATGGCACCTTTAATTTGTACTTGAGGCACATGAAATAGTGTTTTTGTCTACAATAATGTTTCTTCTACAAAAGAAATAATTTTGAATGTGTTTTGTGTGTTTTTTTTTAATAATAAAACTTAGTTAAAAGATTTTAATATAATTACAAATTCCAAAAAACTGTAGTTCCCCTTTAAACGCCTACTGAAATGATTTTTATTTATTTAAACGGGAATAGCAGATCCATTCTATGTGTCATACTTGATCATTTTGCGATATTGCCATATTTTTGCTGAAAGGATTTAGTAGAGAAAATCGACGATAAAGTTCGCAGCTTTTGCTCGCTGATAAAAAAAAGCCTTGCCTGTACCGGAAGTAGCGTGACGTCACAGGAGCTAGGATTCCTCACAATTCCCCATTGTTTACAATGGAGCGAGAGAGATTCGGACCGAGAAAGTGATGATTACCCCATTAATTTGAGCGAGGATGAAAGATTCGTAGATGAGGAACGTTACAGTGAATGACTTGAGAGGCAGCGATGGACGCATCTTTTTTCGCTCTGACCGTAACTTAGGTACAAGCTGGCTCATTGGATTCCACACTCTCCTTTTTCTATTGTAGATCACAGATTTGTATTTTAAACCACCTCGGATACTATATCCTCTTGAAAATGAGAGTCGAGAACGCAAAATGGACATTCAGTGCCTTTTATCTCCACGACAATACATCGGCGAAATGCTTTAGCTACGAGCTAACGTGATAGCATCTTGCTTTAACTGCATATAGAAACAAAAGAAATAAACCCCTGACTGGAAGGATAGATAGAAAATCAACAATACTATTAAACCGTGGACATGTAAATACACGGTTAATGCTTTCCAGGCTGGCGAAGGTTAACAATGCTGTGCTAACGAAGCCATTGAAGCTAACTTAGCAACCGGACTGCACAGAGCTATGCTAAAAACATTAGCTCTCCACCTACGCCAGCCAGCCCTCATTTGCTCATCAACACCCGTGCTCACCTGCGTTCCAGCGATCGGCAGAAGGACGAAGGACTTCACCCGATGCGTTTGGCGGCCCGGAGACGTAGGAAGTCAAGGTGAGGTCGGCGGCTAGCGCGGCTAGCGCTCCAACAAAGTCCTCCTGGTTGTGTTGCTGTAGTCCGCTGCTAATACACTGATCCCACCTACAACTGTCTTCTTTGCAGCCTTAATTGTTCATTAAAAAAATTGCAAAAGATGTCCACAATACTGTGGAATTATGAAATGAAAACAGAGCTTTTTGTATAGGATTCTACGGGGTACCATAACTTCCGTTACTCGGACTTCGTCACGCGCATACGTCATCATACCGCGATGTTTCACCCGGATATTTCCCGGGAAGTTTTAAATGTCACTTTATAAGTTAACCCGGCCGTATTGGCATGTGTTGCAATGTTAAGATTTCATCATTGATATATAAACTATCAGACTGCGTGGTCGGTAGTAGTGGCTTTCAGTAGGCCTTTAATGGCCAATACAACAAACATTTTCTCCATGCAGCTATCCCTACAGTATGTAACAAAATGGACTGGCTTTAAAATCTTCCATAACATTCAATCTAAATGTATGGCCGTGTGATAAAAGATATCCTTACACATCTTCCTAACAGCCATGTCAAACCCTCTCAAACATAAAATGTGACCCAAGAGCACAAAGCACCTGTTCCCTGCAGCCACGTCTCTCTCACACACCAGTGTCACTTAATACAGGTTATTAGGTCACACACCAAAAAGAGCTGTACCACCTGCAACCGTCTTGGTCCAGAATGATCACCCGAAACCTTTGAACGCCTAACACCATGTTGCCTCAGTCTCTGTGAAAATCTGTACCCATAATTAGACTCTATATTCAGAGTACCCCGATGAGATCATCCGAGAACATGTGTGAATGTTCAGACAACAACACAAATAAACAAGTGATTATGCCACACGCAAGACTCCAGCTGAGGGTATTTGTTGAACGTTGCTCCAAATCTGTATACAAAGTAAGTAACAAAATGGACCTCCTCCTCCTCCCGTTATCTTTCGGGGCAGATAAAGAGGGAGGTGGACAGCTCCCGACAGCTGGCGTGAGTGTGCTTACATTTTCAGATTGCCGAGTGCGAATGGCATCCACAGATGTTTGTCTTATGTCCTGCGAGGCTGTACAGTCACCGACTGTTTGCATGAGAGAGCAGTTCACAAGGCCAACTGGCCGTCTCAAGGCTCCTCAGCGCTTCATTAAAACATCACAAGCCTCTTTCCCCCCTCTAGTGCAGCCCCACTGGCTCCCATGTTCATTCTTCATACTCAGCTTTTAAACAGCAGGATAGGGGCTTTTATAAGTGATACTGACAGAAAAGTGACATTAAAAACATGGTAAAAACGAAAAAATGAGCAACAGAGTGAAACACTGACAGATTTATCTTTTCGAGGGGAAGCGTGTTGAGTATTGTTCTTTGAGCCAGCGCATCTGGACCGCATATATAACACCTCCTCTCGTCTCAATCTGGGATTAGTGCAAAGTATTCTTCGGTCAATTTGGTTAAAAATGGACAAAAAATCCATCTTCTAATTCAGAATTTGTGACTGGTGGAAGACACTTTGGGCCTGATGCTCTGGGGTCAACAAGTTGGAGAACTAAATATCTGTATAGTATAGAATAGTGATGTAACTAGGGCTGGGCGATATATCGAATATACTCGATATATCACGGGTTTGTCTCTGTGCGATATAGAAAATGACTATATCGTGTTATCGAGTATGCGTTCTCACGCAGTTGCTTTTAGCTGCGGGCATTACACTACAGGCTCTTCTCACTCTTTCTTGTCTCTCCTTCTCACAGAGACCTAAAACAAGCGCACCTTCTTACATACGTCACATACTGTTGCGCGTGCAACGTCATACGCCCTCGCCGAGCAGAGAGATAGCGGAATGGGTATCGTTAGCTGTGGTGCTAGCGGTGCGGTGCGAGTGGTAATACGAGAGAAAGAAGGTGCGAGTCTGGTAACAAATGGAGGAAGAATTAATTCCCAAGAAAAACAGCATGGGTTCCATCGTCTGCCGTTGGTTTGACTTCAAGCGGGAAGATGTTGAACAGACAACCGTAATCAATAAAGTACTTTCTATTCTATTCTAATATGTCAAGTATGCGGCAAAAGCGTTTCTACAAGAAATAGCATTACTGCTAATTTGTAGCATCATTTGAAAAGAGAATGAGGAGTGCTTGAAACTCTGCATGTCAACATCTCCGTTCGGTGCCACAAAATGCCGAAGCAACCATTTCCAGATCAACACCGTATGAAAAAAATAGTCAACAACAGAAGGAGATAACGTCTGCAGTAACCTACCACATGGCGAAGGACATACACTATTTGGTTTCCTATTATGCAGCTAATTTTTATTTGACAGTTATTGAAATATCTTGTGTGACATCATGCACAAAAGTGCACTATATTGCACTTTTTATTCTGTACAAAAAGTGCACTTTAATTTTGTGTTGTTTTCATATGTCATTTTAGTGACATCATGCACAAAAGAACAGTTATAACTTGTTTTAAAATGTCTCTGACAATCTTGCATTTACAGTTTTGAAATGACATGAATGTTTGTGCCACTGCTTAATAACTGTTTAATAAATACAATTTTGGTAAATTGACTTAGTTGTGATTTCCCTCTCTGCATGAACGTTTAAAATTAGCATATATTAATGCAGCATGAACAAGAATATTTTAATGTAGACACATAGAATCGTCATACTGCTGTGATTATATGTATCAAGTGTTCATTCAAGGCTAAGGCAAAATATCGAGATATATATCGTGTATCGTGACATGGCCTAAAAATATTGAGATATTAATAAAAGGCCAAATCGCCCAGCCCTACGCCAACCCCACTCTCCCGGCTTTCATCTGCACGAACGTTTCCCCCTCTGTTTGTGCTCGCTCTTATAACCAGCAGTTCATTCTCTGTATATTCAGGTTCTAAAAAATAAGGTATAATAATCCTCATTTGTCCCCAAAAAATAGCCATCTTAACCATCTACTACGAAGTCTGCCATGATTAGAACACACACACATGTTTCTTGCCGGAAGTAGAACACACATTTGTTGCCGGAAGTCAAAGGAGTGTTGCTATGGAAACGGAAATACATGGGCCAAAAAATAAGTTCCAGTAATGCATAAAATGACCAAAATATTGTAAATATTGTATGTATTACATATTGTTATGAACATGTTTCTTACTACATCATATACATACTTGGAGCGTGTATATAAAACGTTAATGGAGGGTTTTTGGAGCGCTTTGAAGGCTACAATGGTGACTCCCTTTAGCCACATATTGCAAGCGTTTTTTATCGACATGTGTTTTTGTCTTTCATAATGGTTGTGAACGATAGAAACCATTCCAAAAAAGTGCAGTTCCCTTTTAAGTGAGCAAAATAGAGAGTGGTATTTCAAAACGGAAACTTTCATCATGGATATGCAGAATATATGCTGATGATCAGAACGCCCACTCCTGAGAGGAGATGCAAATATGATTATTCAGCATGCACAATGTGATTTATCAAAGCTCAAACTGTTCTGCGGACGTTATTCAACATCTTTATTTAGCGAGTATGTGCAAACTGACACAGATACAGACACAGCTGTGAGAAAGGAGGGGACTGGGCTGCCAAAACAGCTGGACAGAGAATCTTTCGCCCTATGTGTGTGCCAACATATATGGACTGTTAGAAATAAAAAAAACATATTGTCTATTTAGCAATATCATTTTATAATTTTATAGCTGCTGGATGACTTAAGGGGCTGATTGAAACAAATCCAATCGATGTGTTTTGGTGTCTGCCGGCGTTTTTCTTTTTTAATGATGTTCATCTTTTTATTTAGGAAATATATATCTCCTATATGAAAAAACGTCTTCTAATATACATTTTCTTGCATTTGCATCATTCCAGATGCAGATGCTGCAGTGTTGTGATGGTCCACCACCTCACTGCACACCGCACAGTCAGCGAGCAAAAAACTGTTCTCTAGATTGTGATTCTATATTGCAGAAAAGGTGTTACAGAATATAGATGTGTACTGCTTGTTCAACATTGCAAAACTTAAAGGCTGATGAGTACAATAACATGAATGTTTAGTAAATTAGTCTTTCCATGGACACATAATGACGGCAGTACACGCAAAATACTTATTTAAATAGTTATCAATTGTACATGCAGTCTTGGTAGAGCACACGCAACAAGCCCAATAAGAGTAGACGCAAATTTGTAGTTTTCACACACTGTTTAGCATGTGGTATTTGTATCTTAGTAGATCAGGCCCTAGTTTCAATATGACCAATGAAAAGCTGTTTTCTTAAGTTCACCAACTTGCCAATCTCGCCTTATAAACATGGATTTTTCGATTCAATCTTTGAGTTCCTTATTATTAAAACACATAACATGCCAGACTAGAAGTGTATTCTTCTATATTTCTATAAGTTGTGTCTTCTTCACTTACAGTACATAGATAGATACATTTGTAGTCTATTGCAGTTGTTTTTCTACCATTATGATGACTATCACAATTTAAAGGCCTACTGAATTTTTTTTTTTAAATTTAAACGGGAATAGCAGATCCATTCTATGTGTCATACTTGATCATTTCGCGATATTGCCATATTTTTGCTGAAAGGATTTAGTAGAGAAAATCGACAATAAAGTTCGCAACTTTTGCTCGCTGATAAAAAAAAGCCTTGCCTGTACCGGAAGTAGCGTGACGTCACAGGAGCTAGTATTCCTCACAATTCCCCATTGTTTACAATGGAGCGAGAGAGATTCGGACCGAGAAAGTGACGATTACCCCATTAATTTGAGCGAGGATGAAAGATTCGTAGATGAGGAACGTTACAGTGAAGGACTTGAGAGGCAGTGATGGACGTATCTTTTTTCGCTCTGACCGTAACTTAGGTACAAGCTGGCTCATTGGATTCCACACTCTCCTTTTTTTATTGTGGATCACGGATTTGTATTTTAAACCACCTCGGATACTATATCCTCTTGAAAATGGGAGTCGAGCACGCGAAATGGACATTTAAAGTGACTTTTATCTCCAAGACAATACATCGGTGACACACTTAGCTACTGAGCTAACGTGCTAGCATCGTTCTCAAATGAAGATAGAAACTAAATAAATAAACCCCTGACTGGAAGGATAGACAGAAGACCAACAATAATATTAAACCATGTACATGTAACTACACGGTTAAAAATTCTCAGCCTGGTAAGGCTTAACTATGCTGTTGCTAACGACGCTAAGGCTAATTTAGCAACTTAGCAACCGGACCTCACAGAACTATGTACTCTCTCCTTTTTCTATTGTGGATCACGGATTTGTATTTTAAACCACCTCGGATACTATATCCTCTTGAAAATGAGAGTCGAGCACGCGAAATGGACATTTAAAGTGACTTTTATCTCCAAGACAATACATCGGTGACACACTTAGCTACTGAGCTAACGTGCTAGCGTCGTTCTCAAATGAAGATAGAAACAAAATAAATAAACCCCTGACTGGAAGGATAGACAGAAGACCAGCAATAATATTAAACCATGTACATGTAACTACACGGTTAAAAATTCTCAGCCTGGTAAGGCTAAACTATGCTGTTGCTAACGACGCTAAGGCTAATTTAGCAACTTAGCAACCGGACCTCGCAGAACTATGATAAAACATTAGCGCTCCACCTACGCCAGCCAGCCCTCATATTCCCATCAACAGCCGTGCTCACCTGCATTCCAGCGATCAACGGCGCGACGAAGGACTTAATCCGTGGGTTTGGCGGCAAGCATCGGCTAGGCGTCAGGGTAAGTAGTCCTTGTTGTGTTGCTGTAGGTATTGTAATGCCCCGCAGAGGAGAAGGAGTCACACAGACGAGGATGCGCTGCTCAATCGCTTTATTAACAAGCGGTAACTGGTTGTACTTCAAAAAGTAACGCACACACATACACGAGCTGCTGTTAGCCAAAACTCACGCTCACACACACTCAAGTTCTCCGCCAACTCACTCGCGCATGCGCGTTCCCCAAACCCTTAAAGACACAGTACACTAATGCAAATATCACAGATATTACAGTATTGTACTTAGCCGCTAAGACACCGATCGATCCCACCTACAACGTTCTTCTTTGCAGTCTCCATTGTTCATTAAACAAATTGCAAAAGATTCACCAACACAGATGTCCAGAATACTGTGGAATTTTGTCGAAAAAAACAAGAGGCTTTTCTATCGGGTCCGATGGGGTCCAACCACTTCCGTTGCTTTTGTGACGTCACGCGCATAAATCATATCCAAAGGAGTTTTTCAACCGGAAGTGTGGCGGGAATTTTAAAATTGCACTTTATAAGTTAACCCGGCCGTATTGGCATGTGTTGCAATGTTAAGATTTCATCATTGATATATAAACTATCAGACTGCGTGGTTGGTAGTAGTGGGTTTCAGTAGGCCTTTAAGGCTGCAGGTATTTAATTTTTTAGTCATCGAGTAATCAGTCAATTACTTTGTTCGAGTAATTGCTTAATCGGATAAAATACACTTTATAGCCTTAATGTGTATTTATAGAACATAGTTTAACTAAACTAAGGAAGGAATTAATCTTAAACCTGCTCAGTGGCCTTGTGGTTAGAGTGTCTGCCCTGAGATCGGGAGGTCGTGAGTTCAAACCCCAGCCGAGTCATACCAAAGACTATAAAATTGCGACCCATTACCTCCCTGCTTGGCACTCAGCATCAAGGGTTGGATCTGGGGGTTAAATCACCAAAATGATTTCTGAGTGCGGCCACCGCTGTTGCTCACTGCTCCCCTCACCTCACAGGGGGTGGAATAAGAGGATGGGTCAATTGCAGAGGGTAATTTCACCACACCTAGTGTGTGTGTGACTGTCAGTGGTACTTTAATTCTTAACTTTAAACTAATGATTGCACATCATTAATTGCACCTTTAACATGTGTTCATTAATCAAACTTTTAAAAAAAACACACAAGTCACAGCACCCACACACCACTGCTCTAATGTGTGCTCTATTGCAGAACTATGTCTATGTACTGTATGGAAACTATGTCTGCTTATTTCAAGTTCCGGGCACTTCATGGGGTTTGGATTGTATCAATGTTCATCAGTTGCACTTATTAAACGATTAATCGAAGCAATAGAATGAATATAAATCAAAGCTTTTTTCTAATCCAATTAATTGATTGCATCAAATAATCTTTGCAGCCCTAATCACAATTGCTGAATCATGATTATCATCAAAATATTACAATAATTCTCACTGGACTCAAGGATACTTTCGACAGATCCCCTCGCAAGTATTGAATGAATTAAGATGCTCAGACATTTCAAATGGCTTTGAAATATGACAAATATAGCGCAGCACATGGGAAGACTTCTGCTTCCTTAGAGAAATTGAATTTGTAAACTGTAGATATTGTTTCAAACGCAGAATGTTTGCATGCATAGTAACAAATGAAAGTAATCACTTAACGCCAAGAAAGCATCCAAATAGAATTTCAGCATTTACTATAGGACTTGTCCAGAGTGACGCAGCTGAGATAGGCTCCAGACCTCCGTGACCCCGAGAGGGATAAGCGGTAGAAAATTGATTTCTGGCATTTTGTACAGTGTCTTTTTGCATTACAAGGCTTTTTTTAAAAAAAACAAACCATCAACCAGTCTGTACAAGCCATTCAACACACTTCTGTCTCTCTATCTCATACAGAAAAATAAACGTGCGTTTCAACAATTTGTGCAGCAAGAGGGAGACACGCTCAGTCAAGCTTGAACAAACAAACACAGCGAACACAATGCTGGCTTGGGCCCCCAGACTCTCATAGTCTTCCCAAAGTCCTTATAGACATCTGTTGATAAATGTTCGTGTCATCTTAGTTCACCCAAGTGGCCTAAACCCTGCTTACACAAAACAATACTGCGGGAGCTTCACGCTCAAACCAAATACTGATCTCCAAAAGACAATAAGTGAATGAAACTGAAATTGATTGAAGTACAAAAAGCGTGAAACTGTGAGGCCACACGAGGACAAACATATTCTGCACTCTGTGGGAAAGCAGTTTGACGTAACAAAAATAAGTTATTGTAAATAACCAACCTGTCTTCCAGACTCTGGCGAGGTGGTTTGCAGTTCCCCATCTGAAGCCAGATGTCGCAGCCTCTCCGTGTCTTCCGCGCTGTGTCCCACCTGCACCATGGCCTTACAATCCACACATGAGCCCACCACCAGCGTCCTGCCGTCATCCACCACGAGTGTGCGAGTGCTGCGTGGTGCGTACAGGAAGACTGGCAGCCTGGCCACAGTGACCCTGCACATCTGCCCTTGCCTGCGCTGCTCCTGCCTGCAGAAGAAGCACACAAACGCCTCACAGGTGTACTGGCGGGCCCAAGGTGAGCTGGAGGAGCCAGAGGTGGAGGGCAGGGAGGGTGTGGAGCCACCTGGGCCCTTTCTTTCATGCTGGGCCCACTGAGCGTGCAGGTCATGGTAGCAGAGGCCGCAGGCTGACACCAGGCCTGTGGCGTCAACCGGCTTGGCGCCGGGGGAGGGGGGGTGGACTGTGAGGAAAGGGAAGAAGGGCTCCTTCTCGCCGCAGCGTCTGGTTGGGTTGACGTGGAGCTGGTGCTCTCCTCCGGCAGGTAACTCCGCTCCACAAAGGTAGCAAACAGACAAGGAGCTATCTGAAGAAGCGCCACTACGGGAACGAACAGATCCGAACGCTTCGATGGCGTTGACGGAATGGTACCTGACCAGGAAGGAGCTGATGGAGGTGATGAGGTCCTCGGTGAGACTGAGGCGATATGCGCTCCAGATGTCCTCCAGGATTAAAAAGCATTGTGAACAGCTGTGCACGCACCCGTTCCTCAGCGGCTGGGCGTTGGGTGGGCATGGAAGCATGTTGATGAAGGGGAAATACATCACAGCACGAGATTTACCCACACCAGCCTGAGCATGCACTACTTTCTTATCCCCCTGACATTCCCGCCCGCAGAGGAAACAGGCCTCGCGGGGACCCTTGTTGTCGCTCTCCATCGGTTTCTCCGGCAGGGCGGATTGCCGGATTGCGGCCGGGTTGAGCGGGACAACGTAGAGGCGTTGGAGCACAGGAACATCCGCCTGTTGGAAGTCGTGCCACTGCTGCATGAGGGAGGCGTGACAGCTGCCACACACCAGGGTGGCACCTGCCGGGCTGATGGGTAAGGCCCCTGGTGGGGGGGCATGGAGCCACAGAAAGGGGAAGAAAGGCTCCCCGTGCTCAGTCTCCTGCTTCTGAACACTGACTTTATAACTCCCGTTCCGACTGAAAGTATTCCCACAGATGAAGCAAGTACGTCCTTCTGCGGAGTTGTGCGGCTGTGCAAACTTTAGGGTCAAAAGGTCCCTGGTAGACCCTTTGCCGTTTATACCGCCAAGCATGTCCCTGCAGCCATCATCGCCGGTGATGTTAATCTCATCTTCATCGGAGTTGTGGACATCTCTGTTACCTTTGGAGTTGACAGTGGAGGGACACACTGTCCCACTCCCCTCCTCCTGCAGCCACAACCTGTTCCGCATAACGACCAGGTTGTCTTGCACAGGTGTGTCGGGGAAAGGGCTGTCATAGGTCCTCCCCTGGAACTTCGACAAATGATACGATGACGTCGTTTTAACGGCCCGTCTTGTAGGCGGAACACTCTCCGGTTTGGGTGACCCTTGCGCTGCGTAAAGCCCCGCCGAGAAGCGGGGGAGCGTCCTCGGCGAACTGGGGCTGTTTTTAACGCTGTTCTTCCTGCTACTGTCCCTCGGCGACTTGCCAGGTGCCCTCGGACACTTGTCCTTGCCCGCAGCGCCTCTCTCCACCACCTCCATCTCCTGGTCGGACATGTTATCGGAAAAAGACGAGAAGTCGGACTCAGCGCCGCCGTCGTAATTGTGGCTCCCGGTGCTGATCCTCCGCTCCAGCTCGTAGGAGATGTTCCATTCCTGCGGGACCCGGCGAGAGTCGCACTGGTAGGGACGTTTGAGCCAATACATGCGCTTCTCGATGGGCGTCCTGCTCCGCTCGAAGGAGTTCCACTGCTCGGCCAGGAAGCAGTGACACACGGCGCACACCCGCGTGTAACCATCCGGGCTGAGCTCGCTCGCACCCGGGGCTGGCTCCTGGTTCTGGAGGAAGGGGAAAAACGGCAGTCTCTCCTTTTGGTAGCTCACTTGTAACCGCAGCTCTTTCCCCGCCGTCACGCCGCTGCCACATATAAAACAATGGACCAGTGCGCCCAGGCCGTTGCGGTCCGTCCTGGAAGTGTTGCCCGGCAAAAGGCTGTCCTCGCCGGGCATAGCCGCTGCCATGAGTCGGTGCTTCCTGGATAAGAGCGCCAGCTCCTTGCTGCGAGGGGAATGCATTGTGTTAGAAGGTGAACAGCCAACACAAGGCTACATGGTCCATGTCCTCCTCATGCACACGTCTTTATCTGCACGTTCAAGCAATGCATTCCAGTCGGACGATAGTAACTTTTTATCTCCCACGAGTGAATCCACTTTAAAACGACAGAACTCCTGCAGCTTGTGATCCACATGTTGCTTCGCGCGTCGGACATTGGAAGAACATGACTTCTGCAGCCTGCTCTGCAAAGTTTGGCGGCGTCGTCGCTCCCACTGTACTCCGCGCCATCCCAGGTCCACGCACCAGCTGAGACACCCCCCACCCCCAAAGGCAACCCCCACACGCAAGACCCCCACCACCCGTCACCGAGAGTCGTCCCCCTCCAGTCCTAACACGCACGCTTATGAGTTGACTCATGCGATATTAGTCAACACTCACCACGCGTGGAATTTCCACTAAACGGGCATGATTCATTTCAAATGGGAAGTCGCTTCCCAGGGTCTATAAAGCGAGTCAAGTTATTCATTGTGATGTTCTGGCTCAATATGACGATAGAGACAATATATGTATAACTATACTAGAGGAAAGATCCCATGCAACTTGAGGAAATAATAGTTATATATTATGATTATTGTTATTATGATTTTGGCTCTTTGAAGGGAAACCCTTATTGGCAGCAGTAATAGGATAAAAATGTGGATAAGGATTATTTAAATTTACGCGCACTATTCTGATAGAATCGCAATAATTTAAATTGGTTGTGTTTTCATTGGAAACATATTCCATAGGGTGGTGCTATATCCTCATGCATGTTTTTACAGTCCCATGTCACATCACTATTTGGAATTTTCTCTCACCTAAAAACAAATTGGAGCAAAATTGAGCATTAACAATACCTAAAGAAATACATATGAATATAAATAAATGTAATACATACATTTGTAGTAGGTAAGAATAACTTGCATTTATGGATAAAACTATTTGAAAAAAACTAGACTACAAATTAGGACATAATTGTGAATACAAATGTGAATACAAAATTGCACTACCCTATCTGGTGTGTACGCTTCAACTATAATTTACACAACAGAAAAATGAACCAGAAAATGTAATCCAAAATGTAAAAAAAACTATTATATATACACACACATATATATATATATATATATATATATATATATATATATATATATATATATATATATATATATATATATATATATATATATATATATATATATATATATATATATATATATATATATATATATATATATATATATATATATATAAACAAACTAAAAATGTAATTATATATACATTATATATATATTTAAAAATAAAAAAAACATATACAAATACAAAATAATAAATAAGTACAATGTAATATATATATATATATAATAAATCCATATTACATTGTACTTATTTATTATTTTTGTATTTATATATGTTTGCATTATATATAAAAAATATATAATGTATATATAATTTTAAAAATGTTTTATATATATATATATTACATTGTATGTATTTATTATTTTGTAATCATATATGTTTTTTATCATCTAAAAATAAATATATATATAATGTATATATAATTTAAAAAATTGTTTATGTTTAAAAAAAAAAAATATATATATATATATATATACACACGTAGTATGCATGGATATATACAACTATATGTATTTTATTTTTTAAAACATTAATATATATACAAAAATATATACAAAAAAAAAAATCGCTGCCGTTGTTACCTTCCCTCTAATTTTTCATATGCTTGAGCAAACGCAAAAACTACCTTCATTCAGTGGAGCATGTGTGAGCAACGTCAGACATGCACATACACTGTGGCCACACCAGCAGCACACCAGTCCCAAACATGACTAAATAACAAGTGAAATGTTTTATTATTATAATCAAATGACGGTAGTCATTTTCATGGGATTATTTTGTAATATAAGTGTTTTGGCTTACTTACAATGACAATAACAAAAAATTGTGTTTTTCATGAGCTGTGTACTAGTGTTGTATGTCTGGGTGGGGGTCCTGCTTTGGAAATAATGTGTACCCCTTTCAGATATCGCATTTAGGTCCCACTAAAACATTCACATGTTGCACAATGAGATGTAAACATGGGATCATGTTTACATTCCTGTAACTTTCTGTTTGTAAAATATATCTTTATTAGTATGTATTTAATATAATAACATCACTAAATTAAGAAAAATAATTTTATTTTTCAGTAAAGAAGGGTTCTGTGAATGCGCATATGAAACTGGTGGGGTTCGGTACCTCCAACAAGGTTAAGAACCACTGGTTTAGAGTAAGGAGTTTCCAATTCAAGACTATGTAAATGTTTTGTCAGTCCATTAAAAAAATATCACAAAATCAATCATAGCTCTCTGGCATTTATTTGTAATCCTTAAAGCCATCACAGTGGATACCACTGTTTTGATAATAAACCTACAGTAACAACGCCGCCTCACAGTGTCCAAACTTGGTACTGCCTCACCATGATCAAGACTATTTTACTTTTTCATCACCTCAGGTGTAATTCATATTTCCAGTCAATACATGGTCTGAGGAGGAAATTACCTTGCAATCCCAACTAAAACAGTGTAAAGTTAGTGTTCTAATGTGCATCAGTATCAGTCCTCAAAGAGGAGTGGTATTTCGATGATGAGGTCATTGTGCACGCTGAAAATTACTCCACTCTCTCAGACCCTCCAAGCTGAGAAAGATTGTGAAGAGAGGGTGATTCACGCCGCTATGGAAAGCAAAAAGGGAGGAGACGAATGAGAATGCATCAGGTGGTTTGAATTTAAAAAAAACTAAACATATGTCTTGTTGAGTCATGTAAGATGTTGTCAGCAGGGGGTAATGATAGGGGCCAGACAGAAGAACAGACGCTGCACAGAACAGATATTCAGATTGAATGACAATATGAGACCCTGCTTCTCCTTTTTAATTCTCCTATACCTTTTGTTTTCACAAATAAAATACACTTATCATCACTTTACACCAGCTGGGCATTAGAACTGCTATCTATTTCTATTACTATTATTTATCCCTATTATTGTATGTCAAAACGTTATGCTGCAATCTTCCACTGCCTGCACGTACGCAACAAAAAGGGATCAAACAAGCTAGAGCAGCTCATAAATACACCTGAGCCAAAAGTGGACAATATATCACACACTGTATGTACACTTGGTGTACATATGCAGTGCAAGCACGGATTACTTAAGGTATTCCCGCATGTGTACATGCAGCCCTTTCATGGCCATATGGGAGACGTTACCTTGATGAAAAATGACTTCATGCTCTGCAGGAGGATTTCTCCTGGACATCAATGAGAGGGGAAAATGTACTGTAACGATGGATCGGAAAGGTGTAGTGAGGCTAAACAAATAGGTTGTTTGCATTCATAACTTGTTGAATAACAGGATAAAGTGATCAAATGTGCACACCTATAATGTTTAAAGTTCAAACAGCAGGCAATGTCTAATATCCGGTATCCAGGAAGCATTAAAAAAAGGTTCCCTATGCCTTATTATTTATATACTTTTCAATGCTTCTTGTAGTCAGACAATAGATATTGTTTGTCTAAAATTATAGTTTAAGTAAATGTGTTAATATTTACACCTAGCCCCTAACCTAAATACAATAATCATAAGACAAAAAAATTGTGTATCACAAGCGTTTGGGACAAGTTTGGGGAGATTTTGACAAAGTGTGTGTGGTGGTGGGGGCTGGATGACATTACTAGTCAGAACATAAAATAACTTAAAAACATCAACCGTAGAAACATAAATGTTCACAGCACAAACGTATTGCGGTGTTATTCTGATATTTGCAATAATAAAGTGGGCAACTTCATACAGGTCTGTATAACAGGTTCCTTATTTATTTATTTTTTACAAAATGTTTAAACAAAATGTTAATTTGCAGAATACACTGCACAAGTGAAGAAAACATTTTAACAAACCTTATTATTCCCATGTTGTCCACTGAATAAAGTGCAGAATTGAAGTGAAAATGTCTATTCCATAGTTGCCATCATTTTCAAGTGGGTTCACTTGTTGAAAAATGTTCATTGTTGTCTCATTAATGTTTACATCTATGTCTGGAATTACACACCGACAAGTATTGAAAGGATATGAATAATGAGACATAAGGAACCTTTCTGAGCCAAAAAAGGTTGTTTTCAACACACTGTTGAAAATAATATTCACAATGTTTCTATGTGAAATTTATTGAATATTCCAATTAATATATTTGTGTGCAAAGAAGTTCCATGAATCCAGAGGTTGTTTATTCCATCCTTGTTGAAATGGTCATGCAGCTGTGTGGTGACTCTGAAATAAGAATGCAACAATCAGATCACATGAAAACAGCTAAGACAATATAAGTCATACAGGGAAATGCATTTGTAGACAATATGATTTGCCTGAGCGGCTAGGGAACACCAACAAATGGATTAGATTAGAAAAGACAGATTGAAAATAATAATACAAAAAAATTGTTTTTCCCAGCGGGCCGGATGTTGGACTTTGGAGGGCCGTAACCGGCCCGCGGGCCGTAGTTTGGGGACCCCTTATCTAGTCGATGATAAGCACTAAATAAATGCAATCCATTATCATTAGTATATGATTAGCTACTGACGTAACACGACGTGACTCACATTTCGACATGTTACCATTGTAGCTCACTACAATGCCATGTTGTCTTACATTTCGTGTGATTCAACAATCATTTAGAAATAAATAATGTCTAATTACCTTTTCCTCCTTTTGCCCCGATGTCCATGAACTGAAACGTTGCATGTGTGCGGTGCAAACTCGCAATGGAACGAGTGCTCCAGGCTGCGACTGTCGGGAGGAGAAAGGCACCGCTGTGTGGCCGCTCAGGTGCCGCGTCCTGCGGGGGAGACCCATGGCGGCAGCCCGACCCTTGTTGCATTGAAAGTCTTCTTATATTCTCCGCTGAAGCCCTCAAATTATGAAGTGGAGCTCCCGCCTCGGTTAAGCTACTTGTCGGCAGACATTTTGTCCACAACTTGGCTTTAAAAAAATAAAAAATAAACTTGTCTGAAAAGGGGCGGGGATTATACCGGAACCGGAATGCAACATCGCTCACACACACTAGTAAGATCATAGACATATATCTATGAGTAAGATGCTCTTACACATAGTGGTAAAATGCTCGTATACACAATGGTAAGATGCGCTCATACACATAACTGAAATCTTTGCACACATACTACTGAAATTGTTGTCCCTTACACACACGTGTAAAAAGCACACACACAGACAGGTGAAATCCGTTTATACATACTAGTGAAACATAATTCCAGGTGTGTGTGTGTGTGCGTGAGACAAAAACATTTCAGTAGTGTTTATAAGAGTGTTTCAGTAGTGTATGTAAGAGTGTTTCAGTAGTGTATGTAAGAGTATTTCAGTAGTGTATGTAAGAGTGTTTCAGTAGTGTATGTAAGAGTATTTCAGTAGTGTTTATAAGAGTGTTTCAGTAGTGTTTATAAGAGTGTTTCAGTAGTGTATGTAAGAGTATTTCAGTAGTGTTTATAAGAGTGTTTCAGTAGGGTGTGTGGGAGAAAAAGATTTCAGTTGTTTATGTGAGAGCATTTCAGTAGTGTATGTAAGAGCATTTCAGTAGTGTTTATAAGAGTGTTTCAGTAGTGTGTATAAAAGAAAAAGATTTCAGTTGTTTATGTGAGAGCATTTCAGTAATGTATGTAAGAGGTAATTCTGAATAATGTCCCTAACGGCCCCTCATAGGTTGACGCCTGTTCAATAAATGATGTTAGCAAGTACCGGTAAGCCAGCAACACCAAAACTTTAATGTTAATTGAGAATATAGAACATTACACACAGCGCTAAAAAAACAACATAATATGATAAGACTTTTTTTTCCCGCCTTATAATCTGGTCGTGACGGCATTCCAACTGAGGTGTGGAAGTCTGGGGGTGCCCAGTTGTTGACCTGTCTGCATAATATGATCAAATATACTGTATTTGGGAAACTCATCAGATACCCCAGGAGTGGAAGGATGCCAGCATTGTACCACTGGTCAAGAAAGGAGACAGAAGAGAGTTTGGGAATTATCGAGGCATCTCACTCTTAGCCATTGTCAGTAAAATATTCTCAAGAATGCTTCTGAATAGGTTGAATGAACAGATCTCGCAAGAGGTACTTCCAGAAACTCAATGTGGCTTCAGACAAGGAAGGAGCACAATCGACATGATCTTTTGTGCAAGAAAAGTGTATTGAGCAGAACATGCCGCTCTATGTGGTCTTCATTGACTTCAGAAAAGCTTTCGACGTAGTTTCAAGGCAAGGATTGTGGCAAGTTCTCAAGAAGTACGGATGTACAGACATGTTTGTTGAGCTTATTGAGGCGCTTCATACGGACATGCAGGCAAATGTGGCACTGGGTGGATCTGTCTCGAAGGACTTCCCAGTCAGCAATGGAGTGAAGCAGAGCTGTGTTCTAGCACTAACCCTGTTCTCACTCTACCTATCAGCCATGCTCGAGGTTGCTTTCAAGGACACATCAAAGGGGGTCTACATACGGACAAGAACAGATGCAGATCTGTTCAAGGTTGCTCACCTTCGAGCAAAGAGCAAGACAACAGTAAAGGTTGTGAGAGAATTGCTGTTTGCGGACGACAGTATAGACGACAATATAGAAGACATACAAGATCTTGTGAACAAGTTTGCAGCAACAGCTAGTCAGTTCAGCCTCAAAATAAACATCAAGAAGACGAAATGCTTGTACCAGCCACCCAAGTATGAGCCCACATCCTCCCTACCAGGGGAGGTCTGTGTCATGGGAGACCCACTTTTGCAATACCGGACATTCAAGTACCTCGGAAGCACAGTGACAGAAAATGCCAAGCTTGACGATGAGATCAAACTGAGGATGGGGAGAGCGAGTGCTGTGTTTGGGAAATTAAGGGAAAGACTCTGGAACAACAAGCATGTCTCTATTTGCGTCAAGTGCAAGGTGTACAGAGCAACTGTGCTAGCTACACTTTTGTACGGTGATGAAACTTGGACCCTCTACAGGTTGCAAGTCAGAAAACTTCACGCCTACATGATGCGCCACCTTCGGACCATCATGGACATCTCCTGGAGAGACAAAATCCCGAACACAGAGGTCCTAAATCGTGCTGGATTGCCATCGATGGATGACATCTTAACCCAAACAAACCTGAGATGGGTCGGGCATGTAGAGAGAATGAGTCATGAGCGGCTCCCTCGGCATCTGTTCTACTCACAGCTGGAGGAAGGGAAACGAAACCGAGGGAGGCCCAGGCTACGGTACAAGGACACCGTTAAACGGAATTTGAGGGAACTGAAGATCGACACTGCAACCTGGCAGCTGAAGGCAAAAGACCGGGCTGAGTGGAGGACTATGATCCGACCGAAATGAAACAGTCATTGTCGCGCCCGAGAGACTGCTATGAAGATAATCTGGTGCGCCTTTTGGATGAAAATAGACCCGCTCATGGGCAGTGTACCGTATAATCCAGTGCGCCCTATGGTCCTAAATATAATCTGCAGTAGTTAACTTCTTTTTATACTTGTGTGAGTTAAGAATGTTAGAAAATGACTTCACATAAAGATTTTAGCAATTGCCGAGACTTGTTTATTATTCATTCCCTCCAGGAATTTGCAACATCGCATTGATGCCAATTCAAGCGAATTCAAAAGATCCCCGCAAATCATGCACGGCTTGCAACTTTGTCCGATGCCCAAAACTCTCCTGCATATTTTGGCCAATCAGTGTAATTTTGGCCAGACGGATTTGTCTGTGAGCGGAAAAACGTTTGCTTGGTTCTCGTGTAGTCAAAGCAGGAATAGCAAGGAGTGACAATATATTAACTGGTAATTCCTCAAATGACACAATTGTCATCCTCCTGCGTAATTTACATCTTCTTCTGGGTAATGTGGTATACAAACATTGAGCTACACACTAATGGTGCATACCATTTGTTCTGGGAAGTCGAAATTTCAGAGTTCCTAGTCGGAAGTTTCAACTGGAATGAACTTCGAGGTGGGGTTTCCTGCTCTGAAGTTGGAGAGTCCTCACCACCCTCGAGTTGGCTTTAAAGATGGCTGCTCTGAGTGTAAACAATATTGGAAGCTTTTGTAATATCCATTATTAGCACTTCTGACTATTTTTCGTCGCACTAAATTAGCCATATACTGTATGATGTAGTGTTCCACGTTTATATATAATGTTATAGAAGTGTAAATAAAATGTTTTCATGTGTTTATTGCGTTCTACATCGCTAGCAATAGAGAATTCGTTTTTTCTTCATCCACCGTGTTTGAAAGTTGCAGAAAGAGTGCATATTTTTCCCTAAGTTGTTTATAATCAGATAAGGCAGTTCTTCTGGGGGTGTGCGGTGCGCTGTGATGCAATGCGACTTTGGGAAACATGCTTTATCAGTATCACGCTCCAAAACCCGCTCCGAAAAGCTGTGCACTACAAAATGGGCTCATTGTAGCCATTAATCCTGACTTCTTTATTTTGATTAAAAATATAATCAGCACAAAATATTTTATTAATTTTTGTTTTGTAGGTTAAAGTATTTTATTTGTTGTACTCCTGAGTCAACGTTGCTAATCAATTTGAATCAGCAACATAATATGAAATATAATATATAATATATAAAATAAAAATTGTATTTTATTTTTCAGTATCAAATGGTACAAGTCAGTCAAAAAAGTTAATAGTTTAGATAAAGATTAAAATATTTTTTTTGAATTTCAGGTAAATTGATCAACTTAAAATATTGTCTTTTACAAACTAAAAGACAGAGTTATTAAAGATAGGAAATGAAGAACAGATTGACATTTGCAATGCTGACATACCAAAGAGGCAACATTTACATGACAGCGATGTTAAAGTGCGATGATAATCTGTCATACTGAGAGAGGAGTAAATGTGTTGGAACATAACTGAAAGATGTTTAGGATTTGAAAAAACACTTTTCAAGCGTAAAATAAACATAGAAAATGTCTGCAAATTGTTGTTGCAGACTCTACCAAAAGAAGCCTTTGTGGATTTTTCTTTCTGTAATTATAAGTTATTATCATCATTTGTTATAATTAATTGAAACAGTACAGTAATTGGACAATGAGCTCGAGGTATGTGCTTTTACTGCCATCAAGTGTCTACTTTCAAGTATTTGCGGTATAAAACGAGTTAAACATTAATATAGTCCATCCATTCATCCATTTTCTACCGCTTGTCCCTTTCGGGGTCGCAGGGCCAACACAAATAGACAGACAACATTCACACTCACATTCACTTATAGTATTTGTTTTAAAATTATTCTTGCAATCCAGTTCTTTTTTAACTTAAACTTACAAGGAACGCTTAAGACATTGATAACAAAAATACATAAAATCACAAGTTGATTCAATGTTGTTAAAAAAATATAAGCCTCAAAGCATTGCAACTTTCTGTAAAAGCTGCAGCAAACTCAAAAACAATCACAAAAAAAGCCCGCAAAATCTTGGAGGGACTTATTGTTTTTTTTAAATTGTTTATTCATGTCTACACATATTTGATTGATACAAATGTAAGCAAACATGTATCTTACAAACTAGGTAACTTGGTACTTTTCTCCCCTAATTAGGAAGAAAGAAACATGCTCGGTGGCATTGTGGTTAGCTTGTCCGCCCTGAGATCGGTAGGTCGCGAGTTCAATCCCCGGCTGAGTCGTACCATCCATCCATCCATCCGTTTTCTACCTCCAAAGACTATAAAATTGGGACCCATTACCTCCCTGCTTGGCACTCAGCATCAAGGGTTGGGATTGGGGGTTAAATCCCCAAAATGATTCCCGAATGTGGCCATCGCTGCAGCTCACTGCTCCCCTCACCTCCCAGAGGTGGAACAACAAGGGGATGGGTCAAATGCAGAGGGTAATTTCACGACACCTAGTGTGTGTGTGTGACTATCAGTGGTACTTTAACTTTAACTTTAATATCTTACTTTCTCACCACCTGAGTTGAAATGAGCATTTCTCGTCAATAAATGGTCTGAGAATGAAATCCACACATCATTTAATTCACTAACAAAACAAAACAGTAACCGTATCTGATCAAGTATAAAATCAACACTTGGAGCAAACATTTCTTATAAAAACCAAGTAAATTAGTCTGAAATTGTCTGAACGGGAAAAAACGGACTATGCTATCGGTGATCCAAGCAAGGCGTTAGCAAGTCAAATGACATTAACTATAGACATAGAAAATGGATGGATGGATGGATTACAAGACAACACAGCAAGGGGTGCAGCACAAATAAAGGGAAGTTTTGGGTTGGATCAGGAAGAGATGAGCTGACAGGAATGAGGATTAGGATAAGGTGAGCCAAGTTGAGCGAAGTCTGAGGGCATCTAGTGGACACTTAGAGGATGGCTGGTCATTAAAAAATTGAAGAATGGACCCTTTAAAAAATCAAAATATGTAATTGGGCTTATATGTATGTACCTACTTGTCTTATTTAATAATAATGCATTTTAAAAAGTAAGACAGCAAGAGAAAGGCCCTTGATATGTTTGTACTGTCTATTTGGGTTTAGTGGACTATTGTATTGTGAGAGTCGGCTGACACTTTCTGTTGCCAGAAATAACAGCAATGCTTTGCTGCCAGTCACAGCTTTGCATCCGGCCAGGCAGGAAGCGAGGGTGTGTGTGTGTGTGTGTGTGTGTGTGTGTGTGTGTGTGTGTGTGTGTGTGTGTGTGTGTGTGTGTGTGTGTGTGTGTGTGTGTGTGTGTGTGTGTGTGTGTGTGTGTGTGTGTGTGTGTGTGTGTGTGTGTGTGTGTGTGTGTGTGTGTGTGCCAATGCAGCAAGGTGACACAGGAAGAAGACCGGTCCAAAGAGTCAGGAGTTCAGCTCCCTGATGAGGAGCCATCAAACCTCCTACACATAGTTGGTTAAAGTAAGTAGTTCAAGGTTGGGAGTGTAAACGAGGCAGCTAGAGTGTGATTAATTGTTACAATGTGCATTGCTTTGTAGTTTGAGGTTTGATTATCTCAGGCCCGTCAGCAACAATGAAGCATGTCACACACGCTTACAAAAGAAAATGTAAGTCTGGACTTTTTCCTACGTGTTTATTTGTTCATTTATTCTCTGCAGGATTTCTTGACTCTTTCCAGGGTCAAAGGTGCAACTTAGGAATGTGGGTCCTGGTAATAAGGGGAAAAGGAACAAATCAAACACCTACACTTATTAAACCACAAATATTGAAATTCAACGATTTGGTGTATTTCCAAACAGCTAAAATTATGTACAAAGCAAACTATAACCGGCTACCCAAGAATGTACAACAATTCTTCTCAACAAAAGAGGAGAAATAGAACCTTAGAGGAAAATCTAATTTAAAACATTTTTATGCACGTACAACACTTAAAACCTTTAGCACATCTGTATGTGGAATTAAATTATGAAATGGATTAACCAAAGAAATAAAACAAAGCACCAATATGATTCAGTTTAAGAGACTGTTCAAACTACAAGTGTTCACAAAGTACAAAGAACAATAATTATAATGAAAACCCATTTTTTTTTCTTTTTTATTGAGACAAAGATTATTTATGTATATATTATTTGTTTGAATACCATGGTATATTATTTATTTATTATTTATTTGTTCACTGTTGGCCCTGCGATGAGGTGGCGACTTGTCCAGGGTGTACCCCGCCTTCCGCCCGATTGTAGCTGAGATAGGCTCCGGCACCCCCGCGACCCCGAAGGGAATAAGCGGTAGAAAATGGATGGATGGGGATGTTCTGTTACAGAGAACAAGAAAATAGGATAAAATTGCTATGGTATGAAAAGGGGTAGGATTAAATAAGTTCTGCTTCTTCCTACTCCTTTTCGGACGTGCTGTAATGAAACAACTGCAAATGTGTGATGCATTACCTTGTATCGTATGCATGTTCAAAATAAAATGACACTGAACTGAACTGAACTGAACACAGTAAGGACATGAGGACACAGTTTGTTGTGTGCTGTTGACAGTATTTACCTGTTGCAGTGTCGCAGCTTTGCCTTTATTTTGCATCTGTTAGGCATGAATAAAGGTCATAAGGCATTAATTTCAACAACACGTTATAGCTGGGCTTGATGTTTAAAAAAATGTCCTACACACACGCACGCACACACTTATACACTCCACACATATACATTCACAGGCCACATTATTAGGTATACCTTACGCATTTTTAAAGTACTGTATTGAAAACATTAGGGGAAAACAATAATCATTGGACCGATAGGAATTATGACATCACACTGATAATCCGTAACATTCAAAAATAGTTTCGGTAACCGATACAAATTATATAAAAGTACTCCATTAAGGTGCGATTACCCATACTGTGCTGTAGGTTGGTTAAGGTTAACAATTCAAGCACTCCTGCCTCATAGGAAGTTCCAAACTGCCTCTAAGGTCACCGGATCTCACAGTGTAGAAATCGAAATGTCCTGCAAAAACTCTGTGAGGAAAGAAAAAATACTTTTTCAGTTCAGTTCAGTTCAGTTCAGTTTCAGTTTATTTCGAACATGCATACAGTACATTGTAATGCATCACATATTTCCAGTTGTTTCATTACAGCACGTCCGAAAAGGAGTAGGAAGAAGCAGAGCTTATTTAATCCTACCTCTTTTCATACCAGAGCAATTGTATCCAATTTACTTGTTCTCTGTAATAGAACAGTGAACAAATAAATAATAAATAAATAATATACCATAGTAAGCAAACAAATATTAAATACATAAATCATTTTTGTCTCAATAAAAAAAAATAAAAAAAGGTTAATGTTCATCATAACTCTTGTTCTGTGTACTTTGTGAACACATGTAGTTTGAACAGTCTCTTAAACGGCATCATATTGGTGCTTTTTTTGATTTCTTTTGTTAATCCGGGGGTCTGCAAGCCGCGGCTCTAGAGCCGCAGCTCTTTAGCGCCGCCCTAGTGGCTCTCTGGAGCTTTTTAAAAAATGTATGATAAATGGAAAAAGATGAGGGGAAAAAAATATATTTTTTGTGTTAATATGTTTTCTGTAGGAGGACAAACATGACACAAACCTCCCTAATTGTTATAAAGCACACTGTTTATATTAAACATGCTTCACTGATTCGAGTAGTTGGCGAGCGCCGTTTTGTCCTACTAATTTTGGCCGTCCTTGAACTCACCGTAGTTTGTTTACATCAGAGGTGTCCAAACTTTTTCCACTGAGGGCCACACACGGAAAAATTAAAGCATGCGGGGGACATTTTGATATTTTTCATTTTCAAACCGTAACAAAATATATGGATTTGTTTTTTTGTTTTTTAAGCTTCAGGGCTCTCGGGGACCATAAAGGGTCTAAGTCATTAAAATGTTAAAAACAAGTCAAATTATTATTGTATTTTTTTATTTAACGCTTACAGTAAATCTCTACAGTATATCAACTTCAGGTTGATGTAAAGTTAAAAAAAACAAAAAGGTTTTATGCCTTTTCTGTCAAAGACAACTTTGTGTTTTATAATAAAACTGAAATATGCAGTATTTCTCCCACTGCCCAAAACATTCCGAAAGCAATGTTTGATGTGAAGTAATTAGAGCCTTAAAAATATCAATAATGCAGGACACCATTGATTTTAATTCATTATTATTTTTGAGTAATCACAGTGAAAAGATAAATAAAATCCCATTAAATATATTTGGGATCCACAAGGTGCCCCACTCATAAAGTGACACATTTTTATTAGTTTTTTTTTACTTTCAACACTTAAGTTACGAGATCAACTTCAGATATATCTGTCGATTTTACATTTAAACTATTATTTTGTTTGTTTTTATGCTCTTTTGTCAAAGAAAGGAGCCTTGAATAGGTCAATAATTCATTATAACATTGATTTTGTTTTTTTGGAGCAATGGCAAAAAAATAAAAATAAAGATAGACAAAAGAAGACCTCAATGAAAAATAAAAACTATGGACCCAGATTTCCCTCGCCCGGACGCGGGTCACCGGGGCCCCCCTCTGGAGCCAGGCCCGGAGGTGGGGCACGATGGCGAGCGCCTGGTGGCCGGGCCTGTCCCCATGGGGCCCGGCCGGGCACAGCCCGAAGAGGCAACGTGGGTTCCCCCTCCAATGGGCTCACCACCCATAGCAGGGGTCATAGAGGTCGGGTGCGATGTGAGCTGGGCGGCAGCCGGAGGCAGGGCACTTGGCGGTCCGATCCTCTGCTACAGAAGCTAGCTCTTGGGACGTGGAACGTCACCTCGCTGGGGGGGAAGGAGCCTGAGCTAGTGCGCGAGATGGAGAAGTTCCGACTAGACATAGTCGGACTCACTTCGACGCACAGCAAGGGCTCTGGAACCAGTTCTCTCGAGAGGGGCTGGACTCTCTTCTACTCTGGCGTTGCCGGCAGTGAGAGGCGACGGGCTGGGGTGGCAATTCTTGTTTCCCCCCAGCTCAGAGCCTGCATGTTGGAGTTCAACCCGGTGGACGAGAGGGTAGCTTCCCTCCGCCTTCGGGTGGGGGAACGGGTCCTGACTGTGGTTTGCGCTTACGCGCCAAACCGCAGCTCGGAGTACCCACCCTTTTTGGATTCACTCGAGGGAGTACTTGAGAGTGCTCCCCCGGGTGATTCCCTCGTTCTACTGGGGGACTTCAACGCTCATGTTGGCAGCGACAGTGAAACCTGGAGAGGCGTGATTGAGAAGAATGGCTGCCCGGATCTGAACCCCAGCGGTGTTTTGTTATTGGACTTTTGTGCCCGTCACAGATTGTCCATAACGAACACCATGTTCAAACATAAGGGTGTCCATATGTGCACTTGGCACCAGGACACCCTAGGCCGCAGTTCCATGATCGACTTTGTAGTTGTGTCGTCGGATTTGCGGCCTCATGTTTTGGACACTCGGGTGAAGAGAGGGGCAGAGCTTTCTACCGATCACCACCTGGTGGTGAGTTGGTTGCGATGGTGGGGGAGGATGCCGGACAGACCTGGCAGGCCCAAACGCATTGTGAGGGTTTGCTGGGAACGTCTAGCAGAGTCTCCTGTCAGAGAGAGTTTCAATTCCCACCTCCGGAAGAACTTTGAACATGTCACGAGGGAGGTGCTGGACATTGAGTCCGAATGGACCATGTTCCGCCCCTCTATTGTCGAGGCGGCTGATTGGAGCTGTGGCCGCAAGGTAGTTGGTGCCTGTCGTGGCGGTAATCCTAGAACCCGTTGGTGGACAACGGCGGTGAGGGATGCCGTCAAGCTGAAGAAGGAGTCCTATCGGGTTCTTTTGGCTCATAGGACTCCTGAGGCAGTGGACAGGTACCGACAGGCCAAGCGGTGTGCGGCTTCGGCGGTCGCGGAGGCAAAAACTCGGACATGGGAGGAGTTCGGGGAAGCCATGGAAAACGACTTCCGGACGGCTTTGAAGCGATTCTGGACCACCATCCGCCGCCTCAGGAAGGGGAAGCAGTGCACTATCAACACCGTGTATGGTGAGGATGGTGTTCTGCTGACCTTGACTGCGGATGTTGTGGATCGGTGGAGGGAATACTTCGAAGACTTCCTCAATCCCACCAACACGTCTTCCTATGAGGAAGCAGTGCCTGGGGAATCTGTGGTGGGCTCTCCTATTTCTGGGGCTGAGGTTACTGAGGTAGTTAAAAAGCTCCTCGGTGGCAAGGCCTCGGGGGTAGATGAGAGTCCGGAGTTCCTTAAGGCTCTGGATGCTGTAGGGCTGTCTTGGTTGACAAGACTCTGCAGCATCGCGTGGACATCGGGGGCGGTACCTCTGGATTGGCAGACTGGGGTGGTGGTTCCTCTCTTTAAGAAGGGGAACCGGAGGGTGTGTTCTAACTATCGTAGGATCACACTCCTCAGCCTTCCCGGTAAGGTCTATTCAGGTGTGCTGGAGAGGAGGCTACGCCGGATAGTCGAACCTCGGATTCAGGAGGAACAGTGTGGTTTTCGTCCTGGTCGTGGAACTGTGGACCAGCTCTATACTCTCGGCAGGGTCCTTGAGGGTGCATGGGAGTTTGCCCAACCAGTCTACATGTGTTTTGTGGACTTGGAGAAGGCATTCGACCGTGTCCCTCGGGAAGTCCTGTGGGGAGTGCTCAGAGAGTATGGGGTTTCGGACTGTCTGATTGTGGCGGTCCGCTCCCTGTATGATCAGTGCCAGAGTTTGGTCCGCATTGCCGGCAGTAAGTCGGACACGTTTCCAGTGAGGGTTGGACTCCGCCAAGGCTGCCCTTTGTCACAGATTCTGTTCATAACTTTTATGGACAGAATTTCTAGGCGCAGTCAAGGCGTTGAGGGGATCTGGTTTGGTGGCTGCAGGATTAGGTCTCTGCTTTTTGCAGATGATGTGGTCCTGATGGCTTCATCTGGCCAGGATCTTCAGCTCTCGCTGGATCGGTTCGCAGCTGAGTGTGAAGCTACTGGGATGAGAATCAGCACCTCCAAGTCCGAATCCATGGTTCTCGCCCGGAAAAGGGTGGAGTGCCATCTCCGGGTTGCGGAGGAGACCCTGCCCAAAGTGGAGGAGTTCAAGTACCTCGGAGTCTTGTTCACGAGTGAGGGAAGAGTGGATCGTGAGATCGACAGGCGGATCGGTGCGGCGTCTTCAGTAATGCGGACGCTGTATCGATCCGTTGTGGTGAAGAAGGAGCTGAGCCGGAAGGCAAAGCTCTCAATTTACCGGTCGATCTACGTTCCCATCCTCACCTATGGTCATGAGCTTTGGGTTATGACCGAAAGGACAAGATCACGGGTACAAGCGGCCGAAATGAGTTTCCTCCGCAGGGTGGCGGGGCTCTCCCTTAGAGATAGGGTGAGAAGCTCTGCCATCCAGGGGGAGCTCAAAGTAAAGCTGCTGCTCCTCCACATCGAGAGGAGCCAGATGAGGTGGTTCGGGCATCTGGTCAGGATGCCACCCGAACGCCTCCCTAGGGAGGTGTTTAGGGCACGTCCGACTGGTAGGAGGCCACGGGGAAGACCCAGGACACGTTGGGAAGACTATGTCTCCCGGCTGGCCTGGGAACGCCTCGGGATCCCCCGGGAGGAGCTGGACGAAGTGGCTGGGGAGAGGGAAGTCTGGGCTTCCCTGCTTAAGCTGCTGCCCCCGCGACCCGACCTCGGATAAGCGGAAGAAGATGGATGGATGGATGGAAAAGAAAAATAAACAGCTTGCATGGCAGCTTTGTGTCAACATTGCAACTCAGTCCACTTTTTGTAATGTTTTTTTTTATTTTTGCAATAGCATTTCCAGAATGTGTCGCGGGCCGGTAAACAATTAGCTGCAGGCCGCAAATGGCCCCCGGGCCGCACTTTGGACACCCCTGGTTTACATGAATAACTTTCTCCGACTTTCTAGGACGTGTTTTATGCCACTTCTTTTTCTGTCTTATTTTGTCCACCAAACTTTTAACATGTTTGGTCACTGCATGACTGCAAGTTAAATGATGCGAACATGCTATTTAGGCTAGCTGTATGTACATATTGCATCATTATGCCTCATTTGTAGGTATATTTGAGGTCATTTAGTTTCCTTTAAGTCCTCTTAATTAAATTTATATCTCATTTACAATGAATTGATTAACGTTGAAAAACTTATTGGGGTGTTACCATTTAGTGGCCAATTGTACGGAATATGTACTGTACTGTGCAACCTACTAATAAAATTCTCAATCAAAATCAATCAATCAATGACACACTATCTGTATGTAATATGGCTTTTAATTTTTTGCGGCTCCAGACAGATTTGTTTTTGTATTTTTGGTCCAATATGGCTCTTTCAACATTTTGGGTTGCCGACCCCTGGCGTTAATCCATTCCATAATGTAATTCCACTAACTGATATGCTAAAGGTTTTAAGTGTTGTACGAGCATAGAAATGTTTGAAATTAGATTTTCCTCTGACACAACAAAGCTCATTACAGCCCATTATAACACCTACGCCGGCAAATAAATATACCTGAAGCCAGTATTGGCATTCCCCACACAAGCGGTACAATTTGCACCGCTCAGGTGGGTATTGCAAGGGAGAAACATGGCCGCTCTCCTTCATTTGAATCCCACAGCCAACGAGCCATGTGAATGTCCACGCAGGCTAGACTGTGAATCATGGAGCCAAGATGTTACAGAAGGGCAACCAGACAAACTGGACTCTTTCCCCCAGCAGCAAGATACACCACTGCGAGCAGCACATAGATAAAACAATATCAGTGATACACTTGATAGCTGATATCATCTGTGTGATATCAGAGATGCAGAAGACCCCCGTGCCCCACATCACTGAAGACACTGGAGCTCGTCGGCCAGCAGACCACTTGGAGCCACAGTTTGTAATTCTGAGCCGCCGCTATCTTTGCTGGCAAAATATGACGTGATCACCACACTCCTGGGGTTAGGGGCAATGCAGTCTGCTGAAAATAATGGAGCGCGCAACTCTACATAGTAACTGACGCTGTAGTCAAAGTTGTAATTGCCACGTAACAAAAGTAGTCAACACTCTAATGCCATTAGGCGGCTTCACTGGGTGATGCAACCCCCTAATTTGTCAGGTTTCATGTGTCAGGTAAACCACGACGAATGGGGCAACATGAATCCCCTCAATGTACATGTAGAGTTTGTCAAATCTAACTTCCGGTCTTCAGAAACAGGAAGTTATCTGTATCGGCTTGAAACAAAAATTCAGTGCATCCCTAAAAAACGCAGTTACAAACAAATATTGAATGACTGTCAATGGGTGAATTCATCCATCCATCCATCCATTTTCTACTGCTTGTCCCTTTCGGGGTCGTGGGTGGTGCTGGAGCCTATCTCAGCTGCATTTGGGCGGAAGGTGGTGTACACCCTGGACAAGTCGCCACCTCATCACAGGGCCAACACAGATAGACAGACAACATTCACACTCACATTCACACACTAGGGCCAACTCATATAAAATCAATTAATATGTGAAAATGTTCTGGCAGTTTTTAATACTGATCTGTAAAGGAGTACCTAATTCAGTGTCCCCAAAATGTGCTATACTTACCCTTGAAGCTGAGAACATCACAGCTGTAGTTGACCTCTACCCTTTTTCCCATTGAGGTATAGCCAGACTGGAGCCTGCGTGTGTGTGTGTGTGTGTGTGTGTGTGTGTGTGTGTGTGTGTGTGTGTGTGTGTGTGTGTGTGTGTGTGTGTGTGTGTGTGTGTGTGTGTGTGTGTGTGTGTGTGTGTGTGTGCGTGCGTGCGTGTGTGTCCACAGTGACACAAGGCTGACCCAATCCACTTTCACCTGTACATGTCAGTCACTGCGAGACCCCTCCCGGCCCTTAGGCTCTAAGCTGTTCGCTCACTAACTCTCTCTGAGACCTTGAAAAGACTTGTCATACTTCTGATGAACATTCCTTTCTTCTCAGGTCACTGAGACCCACAAGAAGAGGAAGAAGAGGAGGATGACGACTAGGAGAACGACACAGTAAAAGAAGTGGAAAAGTCAGACAAGGAATCGGAGAGGCTGGAACACCTGTTCTCTATGGCAGATGTTTGTCAACTAAAGCTGTCCTGTTCTTGGTTAGTGCAAGTACTGTTATTAGCAATAACAAGGTGATGCACAATGGGATAAGTGGTCAGCACTGTTGCCCTACAGAAGAAAGGTTGCAGCTTTGGCCTTCAAATATGGAAGCTGCATGTTTTGTCCATCTGTTAGAATAATACATAATGTTGGATATAGAGAACATACAAACCCCTTATTTATTGAATCAAAAATATTGAAATTCCACGACATAGTGAATTTGCAAACAGCTAAAATTATACACAAAGCAAACTATAACCTGCTACCCAAGAATATACAACAATTCTTCTCAACAAAAGAGGAGATATATAATCTTAGAGAAAAATGTCATTTAAAACATTTGTACAACACTTAAGACCTTCAGTATATCAGTATGTGGAATTAAATTATGGAATGGATTAAGCAAATAAATCGAACAATGTACTACTATAATCCACTTCAAGAAACTCTTCAAGCTTAAAGTGTTTACAAAGTACAAAGAAGAATAACCTGTCATGTCTGTTGATCATGTTTTTGTTTGGCCATGTGCTGTTTGTTTTGTGGACTCTTTTTTTAGTTCCTGGTGTCACTTCCTTGTTTGGTTTGGTTTCCATGGTCACCCATTAGTTTTCACCTGTCATGTCACACACTTGTTTCACGTTTTGAGTCACGCACCTGTTGTTAATCATGTCTGTGTTATTTAAGTCTTTCTTTCTGTTCACTCGTTCTGCGTTCATTGTCTTTATGTCACACCAGTTCAGGTATCATTCTGACCAAGTAAGTTTTCATAGTCCATGTCATAGTTTCTGTTAACTAGCAGCTTCATTTGTGTTTTAGGCACGCTTGCCTTTTTTGTTGTATTTTTGTGGTTATGGTAGTGATTTATTTATGTTAAATAAATCCAAGCCTACCTTCACGCTGTCGTCCGGAGCCGTCTTTGCACTGGAAGAACAACCCCGCAGCACGCTGCGACCCCCCAACGTGACAGAACCATGATAAGCATTCTGAATGTATTTCATCCATCCATTCAGTTTCAAGATAATCTTACTTATCTCACCATATGAAATATAACTTACTTCACCAAGTACTATTTATTTATTTGTATTGTTATTACTTATGGAGTATATTGTGAATAAATTGAGAACAGGAAGTGAACAAAAGTTTTAGCAACTGCTACGTAAAGGAAAAGGGGTAGGATTAAATAAGCTCGGCTTCTTTCTACTCCTTTTCGAACATGTTGCATAGAGAAACTGTAAATTGTGATGTATCATGTTGTATGCATGCATGTTCGAAATAAACTCAAACTCAACTCAACTCAATGTCCTATTGACTCCCAGCTGAGTGTGATTTTGCACAAAGTAAGTGGCACAAAACAGAAAATAGTCCCTTGAGCAAGCCTCATTTCACACCTCAGCAATTGCAGTAACAGTATTAATAACTGAAAAGTAAACAATCAAAGAAACACACACACACATAATACCGGGGGCAAGAAGAAAGGCCAAACGAATAAGGGGATGTTGTTGCTCATAAAGGGATGGCTGGAATAATAGGAGAGGAATGTGGAGTAATGGCTCCCCTGGGACGGGTCCAGTTGAAGGCCTTCTGGCTCAGGGAACAACAAACGGGGAACACTTCTTGAGGGTGCACACAGGAGGGTTGTAACAGCCTTTACACTCACTCTTTCGCACACAGACACACATAGACACACGCACACACACACACACACGCACACACACGCACACACATTGATCCACACTAACACTCATTCAACCCCACTTTACCGACTCCCTTCCTGTGCCGACCTACTGGAGCTGGCTGTTATTGTTGGCTGCCTGCCGTCTATGGAAGAAGCACACCCATAGCTTCTTCCCCTCATCCTCTCTCTCTCTCTCTCTCTCTCTCTCTCTCTCTCTCTCTCTCTCTCTCTCTCTCTCTCTCTCTCTCTCTCTCTCTCTCTCTCTCTCTCTCTCTCTCTCTCTCTCTCTCTCTCTCTCTCTCTCTTTCTCTCTCTCTCTCTCTCTCGCTGCAACTGAGCATCCAGGGAAATGTTGAATGATTTTGAATAATGAAATAACATCCTCACAAAGACCTTTCCTCAATTTATCCACGCACCCATTTGTCATCAATACCTTGATAATGTTGACCATGTGACTAACGGACAGATTGAAAATTGCTAAAACAAAAAACGTTTTGAAAAATACTGTATTCTCATATGTCAAACACATGCATGCTCTTGCAGCTGTAAAAAAAAAAAAAATGGAACTATTCCTTTAATCTAGTTTAATCCTAATTGAGCATCTGCTTGTGTTTGACAGAGTCAGGTAGAAAAGTAATTCACTTCCTGTCTACTCCTCACCTGAGTAGTGCTGAGTGCTTGTTGTGAGCCAGTATTCATGACAGGAAGTATGACGTCAGGCAGGGCTGCTGCCACCTTCGGGTCTAAACCATCTTTACATTCAGCCCTTTGACTCCCAACTTTCCCAGAACCACTAAACCACCAAGAATGCAAACACTCCAAAAGATGCCTTCAGAGACAGTAAACTGTGGCATGCCTTTGCTGCACACATTAAAAGAGAATAAGGTTTATTTTCAATACATGAGGTGGTGACTTGTCCAGGGTGTACCCCGCCTTCCGCCCGATTGTAGCTGAGATAGGCTCCAGCGCCCCCCGCGACCCCGAAGGGAATAAGCGGTAGAAAATGGATGGATAAATGGACTGTTACATCATTTTAATTTTGAATACACACAAGATCTCTCGGTAGGATCCTTGAAGATGCATGGGGGTTTGCCCAACCAGTCTACATGTTTTATGTGGACTTGGACAAGGCATTTGACCGTGTCTCTCGGGAAGTCCTGTGGGGAGTGCTCAGAGAGTATGGGGTATCGGACCGCCTGATTGTGATGGCCCGCTCCCTGTATGATCAGTGTCAGAGCTTGAAGGGGATTCGTTTTGGTGGCTGCAGGATTATAATGATAAATGATAAATGGGTTATACTTGTATAGCGCTTTTCTACCTTCAAGGTACTCAAAGCGCTTTGACAGTATTTCCACATTCATCCATTCACACACACATTCACACACTGATGGCGGGAGCTGCCATGCAAGGCGCTAACCAGCAGCCATCAGGAGCAAGGGTGAAGTGTCTTGCCCAAGGACACAACGGACGTGACTAGGATGGTAGAAGGTGGGGATTGAACCCCAGTAACCAGCAACACTCCGATTGCTGGCACGGCCACTCTACCAACTTTGCCATTAGGTCTCTGCTTTTTGCGATTGATGTGGTCCTGCTGGCTTCACCTGGCCAAGATCGCCAGCTCTAACTGGATCGGTTCGCAGCTGAGTGTGAAGCGACTAGGGATGTATACCGAGTACCGGTATTTTTTAAAACCGGTTCCTAGTTGGGTCGGTCCTCCTGGACCGTGAAGATTCTGGACAAATTATTTTTTTTATCCAGCTGACCGTCATAATTATGACACACGGTCACATTTGGTTCAGCTGCCGCTGCATACACGTGACAGATCACCTGGTAATAATTACAAATCGAAAGCAACACCACACAAAACTTTGTAACACAACAATTCAGCCTCAAAAGTCCCTCAAAGTCACGCACCTTAATAAGAATTAGACAGTTTCATGTGAACGCACTTTACTCATGACCGCCGCTACCGCTTGCATCATCAACTGTCCTCATAGCCATCCATTACTCCACAGGCCAATAATAATACAATAATCCATAAAGTTGCTTTGACGCAAGATTAAATCAGTTTACAGGTCCGTAGTCACCGTCTGACGTCACTACATCGTGGCGGGTTTGCGACGTGTCATTAATAGACACATTGCTTAAATGTGGTTCAGTTGGTTCTGTCTCTTGATTCTACAACTGGACAATTGAGCATTACACTTGATCACTGAATCTTTAATCACACAACACAGACACATACCTAGGTCCGTCACTCAAATACATCAGTGTGCATCATAAACACAAAACTATGTCAATTGTTACAAAATGCAAACCCACATAACATGCTAATTGATTGTATTGATTTATATGATATATTTGATATGATGTATCATTTAAAAGGTTTGTGCTCTGTACATGAATGCATAAATACTATTTCCAGCTTAGTGTAATTGTAATGATTAGAAACACATGGCTCTGTGTGCTCTTTACAAGATGATGACATAACAACTGCAAGGAACAATTTCCCTTGTGGATCAATAAAGTTTGTATAAGTCTAAGTCAAAGCAAACATAGTTGACTTCTTTAAGACATAAAAAGCAGACGTTGATAAAATACTTCCCTGTTGTGAGATGTTACCTCATGTTGTGGAGACGTACAACCTCTTTTGCTAATAAAAACCGGTAATACAAAAAAAAACATTTTCTCATCTCTATTTATACTAATTACACATAACACCAATAAGAGTACCGATAAATATCGTATCGATAAAATCTTAACAATATATAAACCCCAAAACCAGTGAAGTTGGCATGTTGTGTAAATCGTAAATACAAACAAAATACAACAATTTGCTGATCCTTTTCAACCTATATTCAATTGAATAGACTGCAAAGACAATATACTTAACGTTCAAACTGGAAAACTTTGTTATTTTTTGCAAATATTAGCTCATTTGGAATTTGATGTCATAATGTGGACTGTGGAGGGTTTGTTTTCCCGAGACGCAAGAGAAGGTGGAGCGGACATGGCGTAAAGGTAAGGACATGATTTATTCTATTACTCAAAAAGGAACAAACAAAAGCGCGCACAAGGCGGAGATACAACTTGACTAATGAAAACAAAAACTAGCACTTGGGCAAAAACTATGGACATGAAACAAAACACTTACTGTGACATGGCATGAAGAGAGCAGAGGTAAATCATGGCATGAAGTGCGCAGAAGTAATGTCGCCAGCCGACAGCCTGGCAACTACAAGCTTAAATACTCGTGACATGATTACCAACAGGTGCGTGAGTCCAAATGTGAAACAGGTGAAACAACATGATCACAGACATGACAGCGCCCCTCCCCAACCCCCCTTAAAGAAAGATCAAGAGTCATGGGAGGGCGAGAGGGGGACTTGGTGGCAGAGTTAGGTGGCGGCGACACTTAGAACGCCACTGCACCTGACGAGCTGGGCGACCCGGGAACGGCCACATCCGTGGCCGATGAGGAGGTGGGCGCACTTGGCGTGGCGGACGCCCAGGGAATGGCCACGTTCGTGGCCGACGAGGAGGCGGGCGCGTCGTCGTGGCACGCGTGGAAGTTGCGCACGTCCTCGTCGTGGCAGGCGTGGAGTCAGACGACGAGTATGGCGTGGGTGCGGCACCAGACGAAGCTTGGCTTGGTGGGTCTTGGCTTGGTGGGTCGTGGCTTGGTGAGTCTTGGCTTGGTGGTTGGCTTGGTGCTTGGCGTCGTGAAGCTGCGACTGGCACTTGTCGTGGTGCAGGTACTGGTACTTGTCGTGGTACTGGTACTTGTCGTGGTGCAAGTACTGTAGCTTGGCGTGGTGCAGGAACTGGAACCCGCCGTGGTGCAGGAACTGGAACCCGCCGCGGTGCAGGAACTGGAACCCGCCGTGGTGCAGGAACTGGAACCTGCCGTGGACCTTCGCGTGGTGGAGCTTGGCATGGTGCTAGCTTTGGAGCTGGGCGTGGAGCTAGCCGTGGTGCTGCTACTAGTGCTAGCCTTGGAGCTGGTGCTAGCCTTGGCGCTGGTGCTAGCCTTGGCGCTTGGCGTGGAGCTAGCCGTGGTGCTAGCTGTGGTGCTGATGCAAGCCTTGGCTTTGGCGGAGGTGGCCTAGCTGGGGATTGCGGCTTGGCACGCCGAAAGACCGGTGGTGGTGACCGGGCCGGAGGTTGCGGCTTGGCAGGCCAAAAAAACGGTGCTGGTGGCCGGGCCGGAGATTGCTGCCTGGCTGTGTGCAGCTGAGTCACCCCACCAGCACAGTTCCCGGCCCTAGTCCCCCCCCCCCCTCAAGGAGCGGATACCAGATGCGCTCCCCGCGGTCTGGAACCGTTTTAGGGGTGGATGGAGGGAGGTCAGGAGGGGGGCAGAATCCTCCCCTCTAAATTGTCCAGAATGTCTTTCATTTTTTCCCACCTTGGATTAAGTGGCCGAAAAAAAAGAACACTTTTGTGATGTGGGCAGGGCATGAAACTTGACAGGTGACTTGGACTGACTAGCTCTGATATCTAAAAACATGTCTTGGTAAAGTTTTTTTATGGACATGGAGTCTTTGGTTGGAGGCGGGTGATCAGAAGAAAAATAATTGAGAAAAAAAAAATCCTGGTCTGTGACTTCATTCTCCGGCGACGGCGTGACGTTTTCCTGGAGAAGCTGGGCCGGAAGTAGCCTGTTTACGCCCGGAGGGGGAGGAGCCCGCGGGAGCGGCCTGTCCTGTCCGCACGCAGAAGCCTTTCCTGACGACCTTCGTCTTGGACGGCGCTTCCGTGGCTGGGGCGACGCGCCAACGTCGTCGGGCCACACGGAGCTTAATGGCACCAGTTTTCCATTTGGCCCCCACATTAGATCTCTGCACTCCACGGAAGAATAGTGCAGCGTCTCGGCCTCCATGGCGCGGAGGACCTCCCAAGAAGCCTCATCCAACTTCCTTGCGGGGAAACGTTTTTCTGGCGACATTCTGTCAAGACATGGACTGTGGAGGGTTTGTTTTCCCGAGATGCAAGAGAAGTTGGAGCGGACATGGCGTGAAGGTAAGGACATGATTTATTCCATTACTCAAAAAGGAACAAACAAAAGCGCGCACGAGGCGGAGATACAACTTGACTAATGAAAACAAAAACTAGCACTTGGGCAAAAACTATGGACATGAAACAAAACACTTAATGTGACATGGCATGAAGAGAGCAGAGGTGAATCATGGCATGAAGTGCGCAGAAGTAATGTCGCCAGTCGACTGCCTGGCAACTACAAGCTTAAATACTCGTGACATGATTACCAACAGGTGCGTGAGTCCAAATGTGAAACAGGTGAAACTAATGGTTGCTATGGTGACAAAAACAATGGAGTGAAAACAGGAACTAAAAAGAGTCCAAAAACCGAACAGGACAAAACTAAACAAAAACATGATCACAGACATGACATTTGATGCCTGCAACATATTGCAAAAAAGCTGGCACAAGTGGCAAAAAAGACTGAGGAAGTTGAGGAATGCTCATCAAACACTTATTTGGAAAATCCCACAGGTGAACAGGCTAATTGGGAACAGGTGGGTGCCATGATTGGGTATAAAAGCTGCTTCCATGAAATGCTCAGTCATTCACAAACAAGGATGGGGCGAGGGTCGCCACTTTGTAAACAAATGCTTGAGCAAATTGTCAAACAGTTTAAGAACAACATTTGTCAACAAGCTATTGCAAGGAATTTAGGGATTTCACCATCTATGGTTCGTAATATCATCAAAAGGTTCAGAAAATCTGGAGAAATTACTGCATGTGACATTGAATGCCCCTGACCTTCGATCCCTCAGGCGGTACTGCATCAGAAAGCGACATCAGTGTGTAAAGGAACACACTGAGGAACACTTCAGAAAACCACTGTCAGTAACTACATTTTGTCGCTACATATGTAAGTGCAGGTTACAACTCTACTATGCAAAGCCAAAGCCATTTATCAACGACACCCAGAAACGCAGCTGGCTTCGCTGGGCCTGAGCTCATCTAAGAAGGACTGATACAAAGTGGAAAAGGGTTCTGTGGTCTGACGAGTCCACATTTTTAAATGTTTTTGGAAACTGTGGACGTTGTGTCCTCCGGACCAAAGAGGAAAATAACCATCCGGATTGTTATAGGCACAAAGTTCAAAACCCAGCATCTGTGATGGTAGGGGTGTGTATTAGTGCACAAGGCATGGGTAACTTACACATCTGTGAAGGCACCATTAATGCTGAAAGATACATACAGGTTTTGGAGTAACATATGTTGCCATCCTAGCAGCGTCTTTTTCATGGGTATTTCAGCAAGACAATGCCAATCCACATTCTGCATGTGTTACATCATCATCTTCATAGTAAAAGAGTGTGGGTACTAGACTGGCCTGTCTGTAGCCCAGACCTGTCTCCCATTGAAAATGTATGGCGCAATATGAAGCCTAAAATACAACAACGGAGACCCCAGACTGTTGAACAACTTAAGCTGTACATCAGGAAAGAATGGGAAAGAATTCCACCTAATAAGTTTGAAAAATTGGTCTCCTCAGTTCCCAAAAGTTTACTGAGTGTTGTTAAAAGGAAAGGCCATGTAACACAGTGGTAAAAATGCCCCTTTGCCAACTTTTTTGCAATGTGTTGCTGCCATTAAATTCTAAGTTAATGATTATTTGCGCTGGTTTTGGGTTTTGTAAATCAGGCCCTAAGAATATAGCACATTCTGCTAAAGAAGCTTGGTAATTCACAAATGTAAAAATGTTTAACAAAAACAAACCAACAGCTAAAACAACAATGTTTAACTGTTTGTAGATAGAACCAGGGTGATATTAACAACCCCTATATCTCTGCCTGAAAAAATATCCCACATTGGCTGTATCGCCTATGATAATTATCTGTGTTTGTGCCGGGTTCCATTTGAGTAGGCATTTAAGCAACCACCTTCACCACGGCCCGCATGTGTTCAACTGCGTTTAAATCAAGGGCCTGCACCAAATACTGTAGATCACATTTACCTGATGACAGCAAAAGACGTAAAGAGTGAGGGTTCTAATTGAGCTGTGCACTACAGTATTCTGTACATCAGGGGTCACCAACGCGATGCCCGCGGGCACCAGGTCGCCCGTAAAGACCAGATGAGTCGCCTGTGGGCCTGTTCTAAAAAAAAATAAAAAATAAAAAATAAAAAATGAAAAAATATTTTTTTTTGTATTTTTTTAATATTTTTTTTATTAAATCTAAATAGAAAAAACACAAGATACACTTTCAATCAGTGCATCAACCCAAACAACCTCCCCCATGCACACTCATCCACACCCACTCACACAAAAGGGGTTATTTCTTTCTGCTACCAATATTCTGGTTCCCACAACATAGACAACACATCTGCAAGGGACACAGTCCCTGAAGCACACATGATTGTATAGGCTGCTGGTCCACTAACATTTTCATTCATTACTATTTTTTATGTAATTATTTTTATATTGTTTTACTTTCTTTTTTATCCAAGAAAATGTTTTTTATTTATTTATCTTATTTTATTTTATTTTTTAAAAAAGGGCCTTATCTTCAACAGACCAGGTTGTCAATGAAATTAGATTTGTTTAAAGGGTTTTTTAAACCAGAACCAGTCCAGATAATGTCCAAGTCGGACTCAGCAACACACACCTTCATTCATGTACACGGAAAAAAATTAGGGAACACAACAGATTGCATATAATTTATAAACAAAATTACATTTTCAAAATAAGCATTTATGTACAGTCCAGATTATGTCCAGGTCACTCAAATTAGGGAACACAACAACAGATATCATATCATCTATAAACATAATTATACTTTCAAAATAAGCCTTTGAGGACTTCTCATCTTTTTTTTAAATGTTTTTTGGCATCATTATCGTTTTCAACCATGTAACTTTCTAAAGTTAGAAAATACTGAATAAATGTTTTTAAAAAAGTAATACTAAGTGAATATCTGTTTTTGGCCTTAAAAATAAACCTTTTACCGAGTACTATAATTAAATTGACTAAATCATGATTGTCAATGAAATCTCCTAAAATAACAGAAACCACATTAAGCTTCATAAACAAACCAATCCTTAAACACATTTTTTCAACTTCCACCCAAAACAAAGACACAATATGACAATACCAAAACAAATGCAGTGTGGATTCAGGCTCCTCACAACAAAATCGGCAATCATCTGACTCTGTCATATTCCATAATTTTAACATTTTCCCACAGGGGTAAGAAGTTAAAAATAATTTTAATTTGAAAATAACGATTTTGCACATCGATAGTGGTTTTATAGATTAGTTTGAATATGGCATCCCATGGCAACGGGCAGTCAAAAAAGTCCTCCCATTTTCCATTTGTGTTGTATGAGGCAGCCTTCAAAGATTTCTTTATTAAATAAAAATTATATATTTTTCTATTTATTTTAGTTCCTTTTTTCCAACTAGAATTTCTTATTAGAGGTTTACAAACTAATAATTTAGTAGTTCCATAATTAATTATTTGTTTCCATCTTTTCCCAATTACTGCAGTTAGTTGATAAAATGAAAAGCTTGAGCAAGCATCACCATACATAGCTCTAAATTCATCATACTTCATAATTTTACCATTCTCATTGATAATATCATTGACAAAAATGATTCCTCTTTCAAACATATTTTTCCAAAAGAAAGGCTTTCCATCTATTACAATATTAGAGTTCATCCATATTAAGTGCTGCAAAATATTGTCTCTTTTTTCTGGGACATAAAATTGAAAACACCACTATGAGTGGATTGTTTCCTTTATGAACCCCGCCATGTTTCCCAGCAGACTCTCTGGGAGGGGATCACTTGTAAAAAAGGATACAATTTATTTTGATACAGTACATGTTTTTTGTCCAACAGGACATTTGTGTACCACTCAATGTTTAAATACATCTTTGGAACAATTGAGGCTTTTAAAGACAGACACATAGCTTCAAGGTTGAGAAGTTTCAGGCCCCCATATTCATACTCTTTGTACAAAACCTTTCTTTTAATCTTTTCTGGTTTGCCGTTCCAGACAAAATCGAAGACCCTCCGCTCATAAATCTTAAAAAAGTTTTGTGATGGAGCTGGTAATGACAAAAACAAATAAATAAATTGAGGAATAATTAACAAGTTGACAATAGACATTTTACCATACAAGGTTAGGGATTTCCCTTTCCATAATTGCATAATTTTGTCCAGCTTTCTTGGTCGATTATCATAATTTACTGAGCCTAGATCTTCCAGATTTTCTGGGACAACAACACCAAGTATGTTAACTGGTCCATCTGTCCACAAAACAGGCACTTTGCATTCCATTCGAAAGGACGTTCCCTTTAGATTTCCGATCCTTAACATTTTACATTTATCATAATTAAGCTTAAGGCCAGATTGCTGTGAAAATATGTCCAAAAGATTAAGAAGGTTCTGCAAATAATGAGGAAAAATCTTATCTTTGTGAATCAGCCTTTTCTGACATGAACTTCATCAAGAACAAACACAGAACACGCCTCACTGATGCACATCTGCAAGACTCACTCAGAGTTGCAGTGTCAAGCTACACACCAGAGTACAACACACTAGTTAACAGCATGCAATGCCAGGCTTCCCACTAACTGACAAAGAAACAGATAACAGATTTGGTGTCCAGTTCAAAGTGTGACATGATTTAAAAATTTGAGAGTTTACTTTTGTATTTTACATGAGTTATTATTAGTACAAACATGGTGCAAAGTAATTCATGATTTGTTAAAAAATGTTAGTGGCTAGCTAGTTAAAATGGGATATTGTGATTTCACAAGACTGTCTTAGAAGTGATCATTTGAAAATGTTCAATTTGAAAAATGTGCACTTAGAGAAAATATAAAAATAAAGTGTTGCATATTGATATTTATCTGTTTCTATATATATTTATTGTGAGAAATCATCAAGATGATCAGTGTTTCCACAAAGATAAATATCATTAATTATTAATAATAACAGAGTTAAAGGTAAATTGAGCAAATTGGCTACTTCTGGCAATTTCTTTAAGTGTGTATCTAACTGGTAGCCCTTCGCATTAATCAGTACCCAAGAAGTAGCCCTTGGTTTCAAAAAGGTTGGTGACCCCTGCTGTACATGCATGAGGGGGATTTTATGTGTGTGTGGTTGAGCATGTGTTTATCATGATGCCTCACCTCAGCTCTCCCCCAGCTTCCCAGCAGCTTCCCCAGGATGAAAGCGAGTGAAACCCCAGACTAGTGGGGCTCCACAGCCAATTAGGATTGTTTATTTAGCCAGCCACGGCCGCTGAGCAGAACAGGAGCACACAGCCAGCCACACAACCCTGCAGGGGCAACCTCTCCTCTTTCTTTATTCCACTCCTTTAAACTCCTTTTGGGTCTACCCCCTCTCTTCCTTCCTCTTTCCCCAATCTGTTACGATCTTCCAGTTAGTTTTTTTTGCGGCGTTCATGATAAGCCACAATCAAACTACCAAAAATGCACACAATGTCTTATGTTGTGGTAAGGCCTGTCATACTGCTGCATGTCTACACAGTCTAACATCTACAATTATCCAGACTTCCATTGCTGAACTCCCAACGTAACAGCAATTAGCATACATAATTTCTGACCGGTCACGTTAAGCCTTTTGTTGGAAGTTTGCATCGAAAACAAGACTGAGTTTTTACACATTGTGACAATGGCACAAATAGAACCTTGCAACATACTGTATATGGCAATTTCCTATCAGTTCTTGACAACAGAAAAACCCGGCTCCAGTGGTATACCCACACAATGTTTCCATTCATTGTTCCAGAATGTTTCTGTTTTCTTGGCAGCCATTCATCAACATACTCTCCTCCATCCATCACCAAGATAGGGGCTTACTTTGCCCTCTCTCTCTCTCTCTCTCTCTCTCTCTCTCTCTCTCTCTCTCTCTCTCACTCTCTCTCTCTCTCTCTCTCTCTCTCTCTCTCTCTCTCTCTCCCTCTCTCTCTCTCTCCATTTTCTTCTCATTTTTTCCTCTTCTTCTCCTCAACACTACCTTCCCATGATGGATTGACTTGATAACTGATGTCTGAAGGGGGTTTAAGTGGTGCATGCAAGCTGGGCTGCGTGTTAAAGGCTACTGAAGAATCATGGCGTAACACTATGATATATTTTTTACTGGAGGCATGGTCACATTTTTCATTGAGTTATCACTCCAATCACAACACATTCAATAAAACAGAAACATTGGTCTAAGAATGCTGGGACAACACAATTCCTCTTTAGTGACAAAATTACCCCTCAACACCTACATTTGTATATAAGCCCATAATAATGCATAAATAAATACAAACCCACAAGGGTGCTGGGGCTCCATGGTTTTAGGGTAGTGGAAAATGTACAAGGATCTTTGTGTAAACCACAGACAAGCTTGCATTACGGATAGCAAGGGAAGTACCTAGGGTTAAACCATGTCCCTCTGATGGCAACCAGCCAAACGGACAACGAGGTCACTGAGCTGAATAACAAAGTCCACTATGTGAGCTCATGGCTATGTGCAGACAAAGAAATAGTAGCTTTGAGAGACACATTTAGTCATAAAAGTGTCCAATGCAGGCCAAGTCAAAGGAACTGACATTTTTCAGAGTCTGAATGTGAAGCAGCTCAGTGAAGGACTAAAAGCCTGTTCACGGATTCTTTCCTCATGGGTGCCTGTGGTTTAGGCTCTGCTGTGACCACAGTGAATGTGTATGTGTTTCATTCCTCCAGCATCATTCAACAGCTTTGGCGAGGCCAACTAAAAGCAGCATCCTACTAGTACTGACAGTTCCCTGATGATTCAACAGGGAGGATTAACATAAGAGGAAAACCAGTGTTGACTAATTAGATGTAATGCGACTACCTGACTTTGTCATCGGCTGAACGTTCCATGAAATTTGAGCACTTCCCCATCATTCAAATCTAGTGTTCACACAGGGTACAAACAAAGGTCAACCAAACCACAGAGCACATTTATATCCCGTCTTATTCCAGGAGCAGCATCCTTATTGAAATGAAATGAAATGTTGATTGCCTTATATCAGCTGGAATGAATGAATGCAATGGCCTGACGAGGCAGATTTAGTTGCTCTGGGGTACAACCACTATTATAGATGTGTTGTCTTAGCAATGCTACAATGATCATAAATAACTACAACATAATTCCGTAGAGCACACACTTCCACCATTGCCAGACTGTAGAGAGTAGGCTACTTCCTGTTTCAGGGTAAATGACAAATAAACAGGTGGTGGTGCTATTCACGACATAGCATACTTGCCAACCTTGAGACCTCCGAATTCAGGAGATGGGGTGGGCGTGGCCGGGGGGCGGGGTTAAGGGGGGAGAAGTATATTTATAGGTAGAATTCACTGAAATTCAAGTATTTCTTATATATATATATATATATATATATATATATATATATATATATATATATATATATATATATATATATATATATATATATATATATATATATATATATATATATATATATATATATATATATATATATATATATATATATATATATATATGTCTAAAATCTCCTGAGGATTGAGGAAACCCCTCATGAAACAGGCCTGTAGAGATGAAATAGTCTTGTGATTTTTTTCCCACACATACATATATATATATATATATATATATAAAACAGTACACAGTAAAGAAAACACAGTTGTTCTACTAACTGTACTGTACTTGCTGCTTACTTAAAAAATAAATAACACTTACCTTTCACTATTTGAGTAGCCTTTGTTCTGCCATTTGAGTACTGGCGAGTGATCTCTGAATCTGGGAACAAATCCTTCACGGATTTGTTGAAAACATCCGCAAATGAGAACGGGATATTTCTTGCAGCTATCAGCATAGTCATCTTTGTCTCGGCATATGTTACACCCTCGGTTCTCCATTTAGCAAGGTGGCCCATAATACTGGGCTGTGACCAGCCTTGTGCTTCTCTGACCGTTCATGAGTGACTATATCCATTCGGCCACCGTGTTATGGGTTATAGATAAACCTATGGATAACAGAGACATATATAATAGTCTCCTTTTCAGGTGAGAGAGGACACAAAAGGCAGTGCCTTAAAGGCACGCCCCCAATAGTTGTCGGGCTGGAAATTTTGGACATTACTACTTGCCGTAGTTTTAAAGCAATGCATGATGGGAATCCGGATGTTGTGTGTCAGTGTATTAACGTGCCGGCTGGAATAAACACACGCTGAGAAATAGCTTCGTGCCTGCCTACTTTATGGGTTATAGATAAACCTATGGATAACGGAGACATATATAATAGTCTCCTTTTCAGGTGAGAGAGGACGCTAAAGGCAGTGCCTTTAAGGCACACCCCCAATATTGCTGTCCGGGTGGAAATCAGGAGAAATTCGGGAGAATGGTTGTCCCGGGAGTTATTTTGGAGAGGTACTGAAATTCGGGAGTCTCCCGGAAAATTCGGGAGGGTTGGCAAGTATGCGACATAGTGACTTAACAAGTGAAAATAAATTACTGCATTTGCATAAAGGGATGGTGGATGTGTCTTAAATTTTTATATTGCGATTGTACAGTACATCCGGAATGTATTCACAGCTCTTCACTTTGTCCACAAGATGTTGTTAAAGCCTTATTCCAAAACTGAATAAATTCAAAATTACCGGTACCAAAATGTTGGTATCGGGACAACCCTGATATAGGGTGTGCCTTTCCAAATCATGTCCAACCAACTGGATTTACCACAGATGGTCTGTAGGGACATCTCAAGGAGGATTAGTTTAAAACAGGATGCTCCTGAGCTCACTTTTGAGCTTCATGGCAAAGGCTGGGAATAGTTATGTACATGTAATTTCTTAGTGTTTTATTAAAATCTAAAAAAAAAAAAAACTTTATCACATTGTCATTCTAAAGTATTGTGTGTAGAAGTATAGGGACAACAATTAATTTAATACATTTTGGAATTAACATAACAAAATGTGGAAATGTATGTCTATTTAATGTCTCATTGTTGTTTTTATATTGTTTCAGTATTTTATGACAGTCACATTGACAATAAAGATTATTCATTCATTCAAAAAGTGAAGCGCTGTGAATACTTTCCAGGTGCACTGTATATTACTGTGATAAAGGTATAAATCACAATATATTCCTTGCCATAGAAATGATAATATAATAATTTCAAAACAGGCTACAAAGGCTAATTTAGTTGCTGATGTACAAACTCCGTTTCCATATGAGTTGGGAAATTGTGTTGGATGTAAATATAAGCGGAATACAATGATTTGCAAATCTTTTTCAACCCATATTCAATTGAATGCACTACAAAGACAAGATATTTGATGTTCAAACTGATAAACTTTTTTTTTTTTTTGCAAATAATAATCAACTTAGATTTTCATGACTGCAACACATGCCAAAGTAGTTGGGAAAGGGCATTTTTACAACTGTGTTACATGGCCTTTCCTTTTAACAACACTCAGTAAACGTTTGGGAACTGAGGAGACACATTTTTTAAGCTTCTCAGGTGGAATTCTTTCCCATTCTTGCTTGATGTACAGCTTAAGTTGTTCAACAGTCCGGGGGTCTCCGTTGTGGTATTTTAGGCTTCATAATGCGCCACACATTTTCAATGGGAGACAGGTCTGGACTACAGGCAGGCCAGTCTAGTACCCGCACTCTTTTACTATGAAGCCACGTTGATGTAACACATGGCTTGGCATTGTCTTGCTGAAATAAGCAGGGGCGTCCATGGTAACGTTGCTTGGATAGCAACATATGTTGCTCCAAAACCTGTATGTACCTTTCAGCATTAATGGCGCCTTCACAGATGTGTAAGTTACCCATGTCTTGGGCACTAATACACCCCCATACCATCACAGATGCTGGCTTTTCAACTTTGTGCCTATAACAATCCGGATGGTTCTTTTCCTCTTTGGTCCGGAGGACACGACGTCCACAGTTTCCAAAAACAATTTGAAATGTGGACTCGTCAGACCACAGAACACTTTTCCACTTTGTATCTGTCCATCTTAGATGAGCTCAGGCCCAGCAAAGCCGACGGCGTTTCTGGGTGTTGTTGATAAACGGTTTTCGCCTTGTATAGGAGAGTTTTAACTTGCACTTACAGATGTAGCGACCAACTGTAGTTACTGACAGTGGGTTTCTGAAGTTTTCCTGAGCCCATGTGGTGATATCCTTTACACACTGATTTTGCTTGTTGATGCAGTACATCTTGAGGGATCGAAAGTCACTTATGTGCAGAGATTTCTCCAGATTCTCTGAACCCTTTGATGATATTACGGACCGTAGATGGTGAAATCCCTAAATTCCTTGCAATAGCTGGTTGAGAAAGGTTTTTCTTAAACTGTTCAACAATTTGCTCATGCATTTGTTGACAAAATGGTGACCCTCGCCCCATCCTTGTTTGTGAATGACTGAGCATTTCATGGAATCTATTTTTATACCCAATCATGGCACCCACCTGTTCCCAATTTGCCTGTTCACCTGTGGGATGTTCCAAATAAGTGTTTGATGAGCATTCCTCAACTTAATCAGTATTTATTGCCACCTTTCCCAACTTCTTTGTCACGTGTTGCTGGCATCAAATTCTGAAGTTAATGATTATTTGCACACAAAAAATGTTTATCAGTTTGAACATCAAATATGTTGTCTTTGTAGCATCTTCAACTGAATATGGGTTGAAAATGATTTGCAAATCATTGTATTCCGTTTATATTTACATCTAACACAATTTCCCAACTCATATGGAAACAGGGTTTGTATGCGGCCGGTAACATACTGCATCATTTCCGGTTGTCTTATTTTCTCAAAACGGTTGATAATTTACTTGATAATTTACTGGTACTAGTTACTTTCTGTTGTAACATCATTGACTGATTAACATTTTGATCACAATTATAATCAGACAAAAACATAGGAAGCAGGGGGTGTAACAAAATCAATTAAATATTTTTATTTCCTTACTTCCTTTGAATATTTTGGGGAAAATAAAGACAATAGTGCAAAATAACTAAACATAAGAAAAAACCTACAACTGGCTCTTATTTAAATTATTATTGTTATTATTATTATTATTATTATTATTATATTAAGTCCTCCTGTGTCCAGGATACAATAACAAAAAACTAATTAAGAACGAGTTTGTGCAGATAAAAAATATTGATATAATCATTGTAGTATGACCATATACTACTACTATACTTGTTGTTACTGTCAATGTTTGTATCGATCCGCCCACCCTTGTTTACATTCAGAGCTCTAGCTTAGCAGTTAGCATGTCTTCTTGTATGATTCTTGTATGATGTGAAATTTTGCATGTTTAGCTATTCCTCGACCTCCGGGAATAATACTTCTAAGAAACATAGTTTATTTGTTGACATGAAGGCGAGGATTAGTTAGCCACTAGCTTGCCAGCGAGGATGCTACATGGTGGTCGTTTGCTTATCGCTGTCAAATTTGCAGAATGTGTCATCATCATATAACCATTGTATTAAAAACTGTAGTACAAAACATTGTTAACTATATAATAACAAATACTTCACTCTAAAATATGCATTGTTGAATACATTTGAGGTAGGGTTGAACGGTATAGCGGTATCGGTATAGTACCGCGATACTGATGAATCATATTCTGTACTATAACGCCTCTAAAAAGTACCTAGTCGATACTACTATGATTACATCGATATTTTTTAGCATCACAAAATCTTTTTTATTTTTTTTTTAATTTTTATTATTATGTTTATAAACTCAGGAAACATGTCCCTGGACACATACGGGCTTTGAATATGACCTGTTACTGCTTGGTATTGGATTGATACCTAAATTTGTGGTATCATCCAAAACTAATGTAAAGCATCCATACAACAGAAGAATAAGTGATTATTACATTTCAACAAAAGTGTAGATAGAACATGTTAAAAGAGAAATTAACCAGATATTAACAGTATCCATTTTCTACCACTTGTCCTTAATAATGTTGACAAAATATTAGAAGGGAAAATGACACAATATGTTACTGCATACGTCAGCAGACTAATTAGGAGCCTTTGTTTGTTTACTTACTACTAAAAGCTAAAAGACAAGTTGTCTTGTATGTTCACTATTTTATTTGGGGCGGCATGGCGTAGTGGGTAGAGCGCCCGTGTCAGAAACCTGAGTGTTGCAGGTTCGCTCCCTGCCTCTTACCATGCCGTTGTGTCCTTGGGCAGGACACTTCACCCTTGCCCCCGGTGCCGCTCACACCGGTGAATGAATGTTGAATGAATGATAGGTGGTGGTCGGAGGGGCCGTATGCGCAAATTGGCAGCCACGCTTCCGTCAGTCTACCCCAGGGCAGCTGTGGCTACGAAAGTAGCTTACCACCACCAGGTGTGAATGAATGATGGGTTTTTAACATGTAAAGCGACTTTGGGTACTTAGAAAAGCGCTATATAAATCCCAGGTATTATTATTATTATTATTATTTAAGGACTAAATTGCAATAAGAAACATATGTTTAATGTACCGTAAGATTTTTTGTTAAAATAAAGCCAATTATGCTATTTTTTGTGGTCACCTTTATTTAGAAAAGTACCAAAAAGTATTGAAATACATTTTGGTATCGGCACCGGTACCAAAATATTGGTATCGAGATAACACTAATTTGAGGTTAAAAAGAGTTTGCTGGTTCAGAAAAACTGTTCATGTAATCCGGGTAGGCAATATGTTTTAAATTTATCGGCTATTCTTTTCTGGAAAACATGATCAAACAAACATCCTTTGAGAGTATGAGGAGTCTTTCCAAGGACAAACATTTGCATATTGGACAGAGACCAGCACTGAAAACTGGACATTTAATGAATAATGACGGGGATGTTCAAACCATAACAAAAAATGATGTCTGTCATGAATCACTCAAACTACTATACCAACAATTGCACCATTGTTCTTTAGTGTTGTCATGCACTATAGGGAGATTTCAAATCACATGGAAATACTATCATTTACAATACAGTAGGACTACAAAGTAGATTTGTGGGTAGAAAAGTTCAATTACCAGCACATTCATGCTATTTTCACATAAGGCCCCACTCTGTATTTCTGAGGTTGGCTGTATGGATTAATAGTTTGTCATGGACAATCAATCAACCTGCCCATATTCACTGACAAGTGAAAAACTGCTGTCTGGACTGTGTTTGGCATAATGCAGTCTGGGCTGTTTCTCAGACTTACTCAGGTTGGCCGGGCTGCTGCTGGACTGCAGGCTGACTGTGCTTTTGTTTTCATTTCCCTTCCATTAAACACAGCCTTAAGAAAAATAGGGAGGGAGATCAGAGGTGAGGTGCGGAATCTTCTTTGGGAATAATCTATTGCTGGTCATAACAGCCGCTGTCTGCATTGGGACGGCGTGGTGCAGTTGGGAGAGTGGCCGTGCCAGCAACCTGAGGGTTCCTGGTTCGATCCCCACCTTCTACCAACCACGTCACGTCCGTTGCGTCCTTGAGCAAGACACTTCACCCTTGCTCCTGATGGGTCGTGGTTAGGGCAGCTCCCGCCATCAGTGTGTGAATGTGTGGGTGAATGGGTGAATGTGGAAATAGTGTCAAAAGCGCTTTGAGTACTTTGAAGGTAGAAGAGTGCGATACAAATATAACCCATAACATTGGCAGAACGCATCAAAGATCCATCCACAGTCCACTTTTACAATGTAACAAAGCTACACAACTGTGCATGTGGAACAATAGTAGGTGTTGCTATGTCCCAACCCTTGCTTACTAAAAGTGAGTGCTGTTGTATACAATTGTTCTGATGTACAGTGAGAATTAATTAAAGTTCCATCTGTGTGGCACCTCATGTACAGTTCATGCCAACACATTCTTAAGATTTGGAGCTAAGCTGGCCTTGCATCAACACACAGACCCCTTGTTAACTGACAGCCATCCATACACAAAATCCCTCTCCCAGAAGCAAGTGAGAAAGGGGGAGAGGAAGTCTAATGAGAGGAATTTGAACAGCATTTCCACCACAGTCCTTAAACACCCATGGTGTGAAGTACAGCTTCGCTCTAGTTTCACTCCTTAGGAGCAACACCGCATTCTTGACATTCTGCTGCCATCTAGTGGCCCACATTATGAACTATTTAAAAGTCCCACATCATTTTATGTTCAGTTTAAGCTTTTTATGTGAATAATTAAATGTACAAGAGACAAAATGGGAACCAAAATGGGAACCAGTGCCTCACTCAAAAGGAATAACTTTGCTGGGGAGCACATTTTCACCTTTCCAACCACCAGTCTCAGTTTTCATGCCAAGTCCATTGAGTTGCTTCTTGTTTTTCGTCAGTCACAGGTCATGAAACTAAAATCTCTGTGTCCCCAAGCAAAGTCATTGGTTCAAATTACTTCCGAACTAAGACACAACAACAACTATGTTGTTTTAATATTTCCTTTATAGGAGCTTTGAAGCCAAGGGTGCTTGCATGGTTCAAGACCCATTACTAAACAAACCCTCAACTACGACTGGTTCCCATTACAGATCGGTACCACTACTACTACTACTATAAATGTTCATTTAGTTATTTAAATTGTGTAGAAAAAATGAGATAACAGACAACTATAATCATTTCAAATAGCAACTTTCTGGCTTTAAGAAACACTAAAATAAATTTAAAAAATAAATTTGAGTTGTCAGTAAGAGTGTTTTTCGATCAAGCACAGTGAAAAATGTGGAATCACTGATTTCTGAAGAAAAAAATGTTGGAATCACGAAAAACAAACAACAAAATATTACTACGCACTACCCGTGCTTTGTTGCACCACCCACACCTTGCAGTCTCTGAGGCATCGCCCTGAGGAATGACAAATAGTACTCTTCATCAACCTTGTTCAAATTTCTTTTTTGCAGGGGTTAGCTTTGGAAATGAACATTTACAGGGAGATTCCATATTTATTTTCTCACAATTGAGTGATTCCATAATTGTTTCACTCTGCTTGATCTGTTGTAAACATTAAACTGTTACTGACTATTCTAATGTATTTTCTTGATTTTTTAAAAGTGTTTCTTAAAGCCAGAAATTTGCTATTTGAAATTAGTAAATTATAGTTTTGTATCATGTCTGTTAGTTAAAAACATTTTTATTGAGACAGATTATTTATGTATTTAATATATGTTTGTTTACAATGGTATATTATTTATTTGTTCACTGTTCTGTTACAGAGGACAAGAAAAGTGGATAAAATTGCTATGGTATGAAAAGGGGTAGGATTAAATAAGCTTTGCTTCTTCCTACTCCTTTTCGGACGTGCTGTAATGAAACAACTGGAAATATATGATGAATGACATTGTATCGTATGCATGTTCGAAATAAACTGAAACTGAACTGAATAACAGCCAAAAAAACAAATGCTCAGGGGTGCAGCAATATTGGCAATTAATGCCCCCTACTCTGGTGGGACTCATGATATAGAGAAAAGTGACAGTTTGCATGTCCTAAAGCTTACTTAAAGCGATATTAGAGACCATATGAACAGTGAGAGTTTTAAGAGGGATGTCAGACGGATTAAGGGACTGATGTCGTCTCTCATGTCTGGAGGGGGCAAAAGGACATGCTTTTTCTCACAGCATGAACATATTTGGGTTTTTGTTCTGCTTGATCCACTAACCTGTGAAGCATCCAGCCAGATGGTGCAAATTTAAAAAGTTGAGCGAAATGTTTTCGAATGAGATTGAGGCAACAAAGCATAACTTCAATTATACCTTGACTTGTACAAGCTATTCCAGATACTTCAATGGATGTTGAACTATGTGACAAGGGTAAAGCATTTAGAAACATAAATTGGTTTGTTGATAATGGCAGCATACTAATGATTAATGCCAGGCAATTGCCAATCGTCAGCAATTGCCAATTGTCTGTATTATAACCGTCGCTTGACAGCAAAGAGATGTTGGAATACATGACTAATGCAGCTTCTTTACACAGGAGGGGGCAGCAGAGAATCAGTTAGTTCCAATCAGCAGAAAGGTTGGATGGTTGGTAGGTATTTCGAACATGTATACAGTTTTCAGTATGATACATCACATATTTTCAATTTCTCAATTCAACATGCCCGAAAAGGAGTAGGAAGAAGCAACGCTTATTAAATCCTACCCTCTTACCCACTTCTTAGCAATTACTAACAAACATGTATTTACTTCTTGTTCACAATTTCTAACACAATTTTTATCATCCATCGATCCATCCATTTTCTACCGCTTGTCCCAAGTAATATCTTATTTTAAATAAGTTTAATACATTTGTCACAATTCCTCTTCCTTGTAATTTGTAAACCCTTGTAGTTTGAATAGCCTCTTAAACTGGATATTAGTCCATTGTTTGACATAATTGAATTCCGCATACTCATATGCTAAAGGTTTTAAGTGTTGTATGTGCATGCAAAGATTATAGTTCTCTTTTGTTTAGAAAACATGTTGTACATTCTATGGTAGCAGGTTATAGTTTGCATTGTGCATCATTTTAGCTGTTTGCAAATGCACCAAATCATTGAATTTCAATATTTTTGATTCAATAAATAAAAGGTTTGTGTTTTCTCTGTAACCAACATTATGTATTATTTTAACTGATCTTTTTGTTAAGACGGTTACTAAATGAAGTGTTCTTTTGTAGTTATATCCCCATATGTGTACACAATAACTTGGTAAGACTAGTGAGCAGTAGAGAATGTATAGTGATTTCTGGTCTAGAACATATTTTGCTTTATTCATTATAGAAATATTTCTTGCCACCTTATGTTGTATTTTTTATATGAGATTTGTTGTCTATTAGTACTGCCAAAAATGTGATTTATTTCACCCTGTCAATGTCTACTCTGTTTATTTGTATTTGTGTTTTACTTTCTCTTCTGCTGTTACCGTAGAGCATTATTTTAGTTTTACAGAGATTAAAAAATATTCTGTTTTTGTCAAACCACCTTTTTAATTTATTAATTTCTTCTGTTATTATTTGTATTAGCTTCTGTATTCTCCACTGAAAAAAACAGTGGTGTCGTCAGCAAATAATACTAACTTTCGGCACTTTGTAAATTTAGAAATGTCGTTTATATAAAGATTGAAAAATGTTGGGGCCGGTCTTGATCCCTGGGGTACGCCGCAAGATATCTCTCGCACTGTTGACATATGTTCGCCTATCATCACGTATTGCTTCCTGTTAGTTAAATAGCTCCATATCCAGTTCAAGACTAATCCTCTAATTCCATACCCTTCTAGTTTATAGGTTAAGATATTATGATTATTATGTCAAATGCTTTTGTGACAGGTTTCACAGGTGTGTGAGTTCAGTAGACAAAAAGGTTGTGTTCATTGTCTAACCCATTGAAAACACAGGCAATGTTTAATGAGAGTGAAGACACAAACTATCTTTGAAGCTTCCCAAGTTTCCTCTGAGGGGAGGAGGAGGAAATACCCACACCTAAAAAGGGACCTACGGGCAACTACTTCACTACACATTAGTTCCGCTCTTCATTTCTTTCTTTACATTAACATTGATGGAAAACGGCTACAGATGTATACTGCTGTGAGTGGTTTACATGCCAATAACAGGTAACAGAGTGTGTGGCAGGTAAGTATAGATATGGGTTTATAATTGGATGGTGGAATGGGTAGAGATAAGCTGGAATGTGCTGCATGTGAGTTGCATATGTTTCAACTGCGCTAATGGTAGGGTGTAACTGATAGGTTGGTTGGCCATGAGATAATGTGAGGTTACTTGAACACATAGCCTGGTATTCGCTCTTGAGTTGATTGTCTCAGTCTCCTGGTCCTGATTAACATTTTGCACATTGGATGGAATGGGGTCTAGCCCTTGGTCAGGTCCACTCACATGCACTATCTCTTGTCTCTCAACAGAGTTTCTTCGTCACTGTCACAGTCAGGATGAGATTCTTTGTCCTGGCTCAGCCACCCTTGTCAGCTGTGGTTGATCTGGGTTCTCTCGTGTTATAAGGTGGTCGTGGTATTCTCTGTTCCTGTTCTGGTGTACTGTAAGGACCCGGAGCCAATATTGACATGTACGTTTGTATTTTGAGCCTCATCATTGTCATCATCTGAACCATTGTCTGACCTTTGTGCCTGTTTAATGTTCTGTGTGTGTGTTGGGCTTATTTTAAGTTTCTTCTGTGACTGGGCAGTTTTATCAGGTAAGCTGTGAGGGTTCTCAATTGGCAAATCATTAACTTGTATTAACAAGTTTCTATGCAATGTGCGGGTGCAGCAGCCTTCAGATTCTGGGATCATTTTGTAGACAGGGTTGTCCCCTACTTGTTCTTTTACCACATAGATTTTCTGTTCCTAGTAAGGTGTCAGTTTGCCAGGTCCGCCTCTTTGGCTCAGATTGCGGACAAGGTCTCTGTCTCTGATTTGAAGAGTCACGGCATCTCTTATCATCACAATGTTGGCTGTTTGAATTAGCAATCCGGTATGCCTCACTCATCTTTATAGCCCATTTCTCAACATATCCTCTTGGACTGTCGAGTCCTTCATCATTCATGAGCCCAAAGAGAAGGTCAACTGGGAGACGGCCACGTGTGTCTGCCATACAACAAATAATAGGGGGAAAAGCCAGTAACCTCATCTTTTGTGCAGTTGTATACATGCATGACATGAGGTAAATGGTCTTTCCACTGTCCCTTCTCCTTTTCTCCAAGGGTCCTTAACATTTGCAACAGTGTACTGTTTAGTCTTTCAGCTGGGTTGGGTGGTAGGGGGAGGTCCTTGCGTGCCCAATACCAGACACTGCCTGAGTCTCCTGAACAATTAGTTTTCAAATTCCCGGCCCTGATCATGGTGGAGTTTGTTGGGGTACCCAAACCTAGGGATGAAGTCATTGAACAGTCAATCGGCTGCTGTCTTGCCAGCTATGTTGTGCAACATGAGTAAAATGGTCTATAACAGGGGTGTCAAACGTACTCCCCGAGGGCCAGATCAGACCCGCGAACAGGTTTTATCTGGCCCGCGGGATGTGTTTTCTAAATATAAAAATTAACCTGAACTGTTTTAATGAAAGAAACTGCTGTTCTAAATGTGTCCACTGGATGTCGCAATAGCGAGTCTTTGTATCTTTGTATATGATGCTACATATGCACAAAATAAACCACATGATGTTAGTACATCAATCGAAGAAAATGATCAAACTACATACTGTAAATAACATACTGTAATTTGATTTTGATATAATTTTTGTATCTTGATACATTGAAAATTAACACAAATGAGTTGACTGATGAACATTATCACATAACGTATTCAGAAAATATAAATAACGACAAATAAAGTATATATACTATTAACGGCAACAGGTAATTGTAAAAAAACAACAACATTATGAATTGTACAATTTCAGAATGTGCTTGTTCTATTTTTAAACAAAGAAAACAATCTGAAGTTGTCTTTATTTTTAAATTATTGTGCCGTGATTTTACCAGTCCGGCCCACTTGGGAGTAGATTTTTCTCCATGTGGCCCCTGATCTAAAATGAGTTTGACACCCTTGGTCTATAACCAGTGTTGGGACTAACACGTTACCAAGTAACTGTTACTGTAACGCCGTTAGTTTCGGCGGTAACTCGTAGTCTAACTAGTTATTTTTTATATTCAGTAACTCAGTTACCGTTACTACATGATGCGTTACTGCGTTATTTTACGTTATTTTTTATGTAGTATTGGCTAGAAACAGAAGATCTGAGTGTGTTTTATTGGAGCTCTGCGGTGTCGTCCTTCTGATTCTTCTTCTGTCACAAGCCGGAGAAGAGAGACGCGCGCTCTGTGTGTGTCTGGGTGTGCGTGTGGGTGTGGGTGTGGGGAGGGGAGGGGAGGGGAAAGGGAGGGGCGTGTCTGTGTTTACTTACAACACATCATGGCGGAGCTGCAGTCGAGTTTCTTTACATGGAGATATTCTCACTACTTTTCTTTTGTCGAGCACAAAGAAAATACAATTTTACTTAAATGTTAGTTGTGTCTTGGATCAAAGATCCCATCTACTGCCCAATACAGCAATTCAAATCTGCTGAAACAGCTACAAAAGCAACATGCTTCGACAAAGCCAGTAAAGAGAGACACAGACTCCGATGCCACTTCACCTCCACCACCACCACCACCTAAGGATTTTAACGGAGGGACTGCTAGCCAGGATAACATTGATAGAGCCATTGCAGCGTATGTGCTAGAAGACATGTAGGGCTATTTCTACAGTGGAGTCACCCGCTTTCAGGCAGCTAATTAGTATGATACAAACAGCAAATGGCACGAAAACATTTTCCAAGTTCCTGTACACAGTGGAGTGAGTACATAAACATGGAAAACAAGCTAAAGAAAACACTCCAAACTCTGCCTCTGCTCATCATTCATCACTGAAGGGAAACACTCTGTCAATTCTCTTATATACTATTTCATTCTAGACTTCTAGAGTGTTTGATTATCACAACACTTTAAATTAGGGGTGGGCAATTAATTTTTACCGGGGGCCGCATGAGCAACCCGAGCACTGCTGGAGAGCCACATCGACAATATTTCAATTAAATTTTGCTCAATATTATTTTTGATATATACCGTAAGATAAATAATAATAATAATAATAATAGTTAATAATAATAATAATACTTTCATTTAACCTAACTTAACTTTATACCAAAAGCACTGCTTTGGAAACCATTTGTACCCCTTTCAGAGATCACATTTAGTTCCCCTTAAACATCCTCATGTTGCACAATGAAATGTAAGCATAGGATGAAGTGTGCATTCCTGTATCTTTCTCTAGTAACAGCATTCCATGATTCATATAAATAAATTAACATTAAAAATAAATGACAGTAGAATAAGCACACGTATGACTGAGGAGTCATAGTGTAACTTTGTGTGGTGTTTGAGTTGTCCGACTTTTTGAGTGGCCATAAACGCACCAGTGGTTTAGTGGTATGCGTGTTGGTGACAGATGACAAGTTGGTTTTGGCCTGGTTTGTATGGCAGAAAATGACTAGTTTTTCGAGATAGAAGTGTTTTACTCATGTTTTTGGTGTGGTTATGGCCGAATACAAACAGTTTTGCTCAATAAAGTGGTCGATATAATTCCTGTCCTCGAAGCATCTCGATAGACGTTACAATAATTTAAAGGTGTTCAATTGAACGGTGTTGACGAACACTGTTAGGGCCGCTTGTTGTCACTGTCACTCAAAGTTGCATTGCAAAATTACACAGAATAAATGTGTTTATTTTGTTTAGAATTCAGATGGGATTTGATTTGGTGCGCGGCATATATTTGATGTGCGCAGAGGACGCTTGAGCAGTGCGCAATTGCGCAGGCGCGCACCTTAGAGGGAACGTTGCTTGGCACTCCATGTCTTGTTGAAAACACGGCATTCGTCATCAACTTTTCTCTTTTTAGCGTCTCGGGGGTAACCGGGCATCACTTGTCGCTGTGCACCTTCACTCACAGGTTACACACGGACATACGCCCATGAATAACACTTTTAAAAAAAAAAGCAGCACAGTTGTATTGCGCGCACGACATAGATGTTTTTTCAACTTTATTTTGTAATTTGTGATTGCAGCTGTTCACATTCTCTCACAATCAGGCACGCGCATACGTCCACACGTAAGTAATACAAATAACGCTTTTCAAAACAAAAGCAGCACCGTTGTATTGCACACTCGACATAGATACTTTTTAAAATGTATTTTGTAATTTATGATTGGCCTCACGCGGGACGGACAGGGACGCACAAAGGGCCGGATGTGGCCCGCGGGCCGCAGAATGCCCAGGTCTGCTGTAAACGTATAAACTATAAAGTTCACAAACATAAAGAGGGATCCTAGTGGGCCAGGCCAATCTTTCCTTATCCCTTAACTAAAACTGGGGAAATTAGTAGAGTGTTCTGGGCTTCAGTACAGTGTTGATCTCATGAAGACATGATCTTATTTCACTATTCCTTGAGAGGAAAAAATGCCTGGTTAGGCTTTGTGTATGTCATGTGTGCCTTCCTTAGGTGAAGCCAGGTTTACAGCTATGGTGTTATTATGCTGTTTGCTACTTATGTATGTTATGTTGCAGCTATTTAAAATAGTTTTGTCAATTTGTTCTGGCCTGAAATAAATTGGCCCTTTGTAACATATATTTGACTTTGTGTGTTGTACGTAGACCACATTGCTTAGCAAAGTTCAGTGGTGCAAATGCATGTCAAGTTGATCAACAGATTGTATTATTCTCCAGTACAATAACAGTACTGAAATGAAGGCTAAAAGGGCATTGAAAAAGAAGTAACTAAATAGTTACTTTTCACAGTAACACATTACTTTTTGGTGTAAGTAACTGAGTTAGTAACTGAGTTACTTTTTAAATAAAGTAACTAGTAACTGTAACTAGTTACTGGTTTTCAGTAATTAACCCAACACTGTCTATAACAAAAAAATGTACTCAAGTCCTTCACGTCTGGCTTTTAAATGCAGAAAGTCAATACACACAAGCTCCAGAGGTGAGTGTGATGTAATGTTACTCATAGGTGCTCTTTTGTGCAATGTGGGGGTTTTCTGCTTGATACAGGGGCTCTTTCTAGCTACATACTCCTCAATATCCCTTTTCATGAAAGGCCAGTAGAACCTGGCTCTTGCTAAGTTTAGCACCTTTTCAACACCTATATGGCCCATGCGGTTGTGAAGGTGGACAAGAACTGTCTGCTTATAAGTGGCAGGAATTTAGAGTTGTCTTCTTTCTGTATTCTTCCTATAAAATAGGTTATCCTGTATAACTAGTCTACTCCATTCTTGTAACAGTTTTCTGATATTTATTCAGTTTTAAGTTTGTCCACCTGTGTGAGTGTCATGTCTTTCTCTTTAAGTTCCATAACTTTTCCAACTGCTGCATCTTTCCTTTGTTCTTTGACCAACTCGTCATGACTTATCTATGGCAGAGGTTCCGTTTGGGGTTGGTCCTCAGATATAAAGTTAAGAGCTGCCACCCAGGCTACATCTCCTTGTTAGCTTCTCTGACTACCTTCCCATAGTGCAACTACCGTTTCTTGCGATAGTTCTTTGGAACACATTTATTAAGGATCCAATATCCAAGGGGCAGCGAGACAAAGTGTCTGCATCAATGTTACTTCTGCCGGGCCTGTATTTTATATAAAAATTGAAATCTGCGAGCTGACCCACCCAACGGCAACCCATATCGTTGAGTTTGGCAGTGCTAAGCACATATGTCAAGGGATTGTTGTCTGTGTAGACCGTGAAGTGGGGTGTGTAAAACAGATAATCCCTAAATTTATCACATACTGCCCACTTCAGAGCTAAAAACTCAAGCTTCCCACTATGTAGAAATTCTGCTCTGCTGGTGTCAATGTACCTGAACCATATCCAATGATCCTTATCTTTCCATTTTGATTCTGATAGAGGACTGCTCCTAAGCCGTTCTGGGAACATCTGTGTGGAAATGAAAGGGTGTCAAAATCGGGGTAGGGAAGTACTGGGGGTTTGGTGAGCATATCAATCAGGCGTTCCAGAACTCTTTGATGATCCTCACACCAGTTCACTGGGTATCGAGATGACTGCTGGGCACTCTTGTTCTTTCCACGTGGCGCATGAGGCTGTTGGATGTCGGTCCTCACTTGGAGCAGGTCATACAGAGGTTTTGCAATTTTTTAGTAATACTGCACATATGTCCGATAGTAACTCAAAAATCCCATTATCTGCCTGACATCTCCAACTGTCTGTAGTGTCCTATGTTTCAGTGCCTGGAAAGCTTCTAGGTCTTTGGGATCAACTCTCACACCTTCAGCTGAAACTAGTCGACCAACATACTTGATCTCTTTGCGAAATAACTCACACTTCTCAGGTTTTAATTTTACTCCATGTTGTTGTAAAGCTTGGAGGACTATCCGCAGCACCTCCACATGCTTGTCAAATGATTTGGAAAAACACAGCATATCATCGAGGTAGGGGATGCAGTGTTTGTCTCGTAGGATGCTAAGCATATCCTCCATGCTCCTTTGGAATGCAGCTGGGGCATTTGATAGTCCATATGGGATCCTGACCCATTCATACAGACCCCAAGGAGTTGTGAATGCTGTCAGATATCTTGACCTCACGACAATGAAGCCCTGATGATAAGCTTTGCCTTGATCAAGAATTGAGAACCAGTTGTAGCCTCCCAGGGAGTCAGTGAGGTCCTGGATCCTGGGCAGGGGGTGTTTGTCAGGCACAGTTTTATTATTCAGAATCCTATAGTCTATACATAGCGGTTAGGTGCCAGCTTTTTTTTTTTTTACACAAATGACTGGGGCTCCATAAGGAGACTGGGACTTAACAACCGATCCCTTCACTAAAAGCTCTTGAAAGTACTATTTTACTTCTTTGTAGAGGGGTTTTGGGATTGATGCATAGGACTTTTGAACTGGAATGTCATCTTTGACTATGACCTCCATACTCAGGATGCAACCAATGTCATAACATCAAATGGTCTGGAACACCACTTGAGAATTGTACCAACCCTGTCTACCTTGGCGTAACCCTGGACCGCACCCTCTCCTTCAAGGAACACATCAAAAACACCAAACTGAAAGTCAGCTCCCGAAACAACATCTTACGGAAACTGACAAATTCCAAATGGGGAGCCACAGCACACACACTAAGATGTACTGCTTTGGCCCTGTGCTATTCCTCGGCGGAGTATGTATGTCCTGTCTGGGAGAGATCAACCCATGCCAAGAAACTCGACCCAGCACTGAACAACACCTGCCGCTTGATCACTGGTTGCTTGAAGCCTACCAACCTGAACAACCTACATCTCCTCGCTGGCATTGCCCCTGCAGACTTGAGACGGGAAGTTGCCAGCCGAGTAAAGTTCACAAAAGCTACCAGTGATGAACACCACCTCCTCTATAGACGTGAACCCTCAGCCCAATGTCTGAAGTCAAGGAGAAACTTCCTCAGCAATGTCCAGTCCCTAACAACATCTCGGGAAGAAACCAGACTCCAGCGATGGACACAAAAATTAGAGAAAGACCCCCCTCCTATTGACATGGGAATCCCCCCTTCTGAAGACCTAACCCCCCGGGTCAGAAACACCATGGGTCCTGTGGAAGACACTAAACCGCCTGAGAACAGGAACAGGGCGATCAAAAGCTGCTATGGCCAGATGGGTCTACAAAACCGGCCCAACTACCTGCGAATGCGGAGAAGAGGACCACACGATGCAGCACTGCCTTGTCTGTCCTCTGCTACCCAACCATTGCAGCTTAAAAGATCTTGCAGAGTTCAACGACAATGCAAAAGTCTGTGTAATGAAATGGGAAACTGTCATATAACCACATGCTTCAAAGACACAAAAAGAAGAAGTACGGGAAAATGCACCTGACTCCTCACAAAGTACTTTGTTCACTACTTCTTGTTGTTCGGCACTCAGGTGGCTGAGGTCGACATGGGGCAACCAAGGCTCAACAAGGTTGTTTGAAGAGACTACCTTTACCTCAGCTGCCCTATATTTTACATTTGTCTGCGCAGTTTGCTGGGTGTCTGGTGTATCTGTCTCTAAAATTGTGTCAATTCTTTGCTTCTTTGCTATCACTTTTACCATCATATTTGTACATATCCTATTAGCTGATGATGTTCTGTTATTGTTGTTGTTATTGTTATTGTTGTGTTTGTTATTGTCGTTGTTGTCTCTTTGTCTTATCCCCATCTTGTCCCCGCAATTTCCCCCTCTGTCTCCCTATTTTTCTCTTTATATCCCCTCCTGCTCCGGCCCGGCTGCACCAAATAATAGTATACATCTATTTAATAAAGTCAAATACAAATAAGGCAACAAGAGAAGTATCCCACACTTCTCTTTTGTAAAGTATATCTGTACAGCCGATATGGGCATCTACATCAACAATATGATTTGCCTGAATAGCTGGACAGGACAAAAAATAAATTAATAAATAAATACAGTTTTGTCAATGTGCTGTATAGTGCCCATGGCAGTTCTCTATGGTCAAATAATCTCATGTTTTGAATGGTTGGCATCACGTGTTTTTGACTGTTGTTGATCTCTTAAACACCCTCTCCTACACTAAACTGTCTTAAAGCTGTTTTCCTCCATAGGTTCATACAGGACTAGTCGGTCTGAGGTGTTGAAGTTTGTACAGTAGAGTTTTTCCAGCTGGGATGAAGATGTTATCTTTTCCTACCCTCACTGTGACTGGGTCACAGTTTGCTCCATGGGGAACCTGGAGAATGTTTACCATGGCTTTTATTTAATCTGCTTTCATCTTAAATGCGCGACATAGGAGGCTGGTAACTCTGGCGGCTGCATCCCCAGATGACTCCGATCTCTTGATGATTGCCTCAATTACATTTGCACCTACAAGTGGCTGGGATAGCGACAACAGGCTGACTAGGAAGGGGACTTGTATAGTTAGGTTTGGATCATCATTGCCTGTCAGGTTAACGGTAGGTTCAACCCACCCATCATAGGAGATTGCTTGTCCATTTACAGCATAAACATCCAGGTTCTCCTCAATACGTTCCTTAAAGACCTACTGAAATGAATTTTTTTTTATTTAAACGGGGATAGCAGATCCATTCTATGTGTCATACTTGATCATTTCGCGATATTGCCATATTTTTGCTGAAAGGATTTAGTAGAGAACATTGACGATAAAGTTCGCAACTTTTGGTCACTGATAAAAAAAGCCTTGCCTGTACCGGAAGTACCGTGACGTCGCAGGTTGAAGGGCTCCTCACATTTCCCCATTGTTTACACCAGCAGCGAGAGCGATTCGGACCGAGAAAGCGACGATTACCCCATTAATTTGAGCGAGGAAGAAAGATTCGTGGATGAGGCACGTGAGAGTGAAGGACTAGAGTGCAGTGCAGGACGTATCTTTTTTCGCTCTGACCGTAACTTAGGTAAAAGGGCTCATTGGATTCCACACTTTCTCCTTTTTCTATTGTGGATCACAAATTTGTATTTTAAACCACCTCTGATACTATATCCTCTTGAAAATGAGAGTCGAGAACGCAAAATGGACATTCACAGTGACTTTTATCTCCACGACAATACATCGGTGAAGCACTTTAGCTACGGAGCTAACGTGATAGCATCGTGCTTAAATGCAGATAGAAACAAAAGAAATAAGCCCCTGACTGGAAGGATAGACAGCAGATCAACAATACTACTATCAGGAGACACCGAACCAAACACTGGACCTGTAACTACCCGGTTAATGCTGTGCCGCCTGTCGAAGCCTAGCAATGCTGTTGCTAACGACGCCATTGAAGCTAACTCAGCTATGGGACCTTGCCAGAGCTATGATAAAAACATTAGCGCTCCACCTACGCCAGCCCTCATCTGCTCATCAACACCCGTGCTCACCTGCGTTTCAGCGATCGACGGTGCGATGAAGGACTTCACCCGATCATCGATGCGGTCGGCGGCTAGCGTCGGATAGCGCGTCTGCTATCCTCAAAGTCCTCCTGGTTGTGTTGCTGCAGCCAGCCGCTAATACACCGATCCCACCTACAGCTTTCTTCTTTGCAGTCTCTATTGTTCATTAAACAAATTGCAAAAGATTCACCAACATAGATGTCCAGAATACTGTGGAATTTTGCGATGAAAACAGAGCTGTTTGTATTGGGATACAATGTGTCCGAATACTTCCGTTTCAAACATCGACGTCACGCACAAATGTCAACATACATAGACGTTTTCAACCGGAAGTTTCGCGGGAAATTTAAAATTGCACTTTATAAATTAACCCGGCCGTATTGGCATGTGTTGCAATGTTAAGATTTCATCATTGATATATAAACTATCAGACTGCGTGGTCGGTAGTAGTGGGTTTCAGTAGGCCTTTAAGTGGCCTTACGGCATAGTTAGGAACGTGTGTGTCTGTCCAATTACAATAAATTATGCTCACCTGGGAGCCTGAATCAAATAGGACACTTACGGGATAGCCACTTACTAGGCAATCCAACAGACTTTTATTACCAACCAAAGGGCTTTAGAAATTGGGGTGCTATAGCATGAAATAATTTCTGTTTTTCCTTTGTCACGTTTAGTTCTTTGTTTTAAGAGTTCAGTGGGTGAGCTTATTCGTGGGGACCGGAGTTGTGCATTGGACTCTGGCTGTCCCTCGACAGAGACCGCATTTCTTTTAACTGAGACTTAATCTGCTTCAAACATCCCACTGCTCTGTGCCCAGTTTGTCCACATGTGAAACAATGGTTACACTCGGGCATATTCTCTTCAGTGCATGTACAGCAGAAAGATGTCCTTATCTTGCTTTGAATTGGATTTTGAGCTTGGGGTTGTTGGGGCTGTTGATTGACTGGAGGTTGTGAGAGATAATTAGATGGGGATTGTGGTCGGAATGGCAGTGCGGGGGTTTGGGTGCTAACCGCTTTCCGTTCCATCAGTGTTGTCACCAGTTGTGTCAGGTTGGCGACTTGGTTACTGAGTTGCTCCAGTGTCTGTGTGTTTGTGCTATTTACCTTGTTCATAACAAGGTAAATAGAAGACACTGCGCTGACAGTGTCTACTTTGGCACTGTTAGCGCATAAAGTTTTCTGACAGGGTGTTTGGCCAAGTCTACGAAGGTGATCATTTTCATCATTTATGATTTTCATGAGATGGCTGAAGATGTCTTCATCGCTTATTTGATGGTTCGAAATGAGGGGCCTCAGTCTCTGCCGAAGGTCAGTATATCTGGCTCCAAACCCCTGGTAGATTGTGTGGAAGAACACTTCCTGGATTGTCTTTGGGTCATAAGAAATGTCTGTGCTAGCCTGTCTTGACTGAAATAACCAATTTTGTTTTAGCCCAATCATGAACTGTTGGGGGGACTCTTGTTCAGTTTGTCGAGCACACATTAGCTCCTGGAACATTTCGGTGTTTGCCTTTTTAGGAAGCCCTTGAGTTCAGGGATGCTAATTTTATCTTTGTTTACAAGTATGTCTTGGAAAGTGCCTGGTTTAACATCCCTTAAGACCCCTCTGACTACTTCTGGCCCTGTAAAACCCTTTCCAACCCCTTCATTAATTTGTTTGCAAACATTGTTGTAGCTAATGTCTGATGTATGATCTACAATTTGTCCACCATGTACCTGCTGGCTCTTTTGTAAGCTGCAGTCACCCTGGTTTTCTGGTTCTGGTATGTCTGGATAAGCTCCTCCGCTTAAGTGGACAGGAGAGATACCGGAAAAGCCCCCACTATTTGTTACAAGTCTCACAGGCGTGTGAGTTTAGTAGACAAAAAGGTTGTGTTCATTGTCTAACCCCTGGAAAACACAGGCAATGTTTAATGAGAGTGAAGACACAAACTATCTTTGAAGCTCCCCAAGTTTCATCTGAGGGGAGGGGGAGGAAATAACCACACCTAAAAAGGGACCTACAGGCAACTACTTCACCACACATTAGTTCCGCTCTTCATTTCTTTCTTTACATTAACATTGATGGAAAATGGCTGTATTATACCTTTGTCAGTAAAATGGTATTAGGTGGTCCCTTGGGGTGGAAGAGGAAGGAGGGTATGGTCACTTGGGGAGAGTAAGAAGAGCTTGGTCACTTGGGGTGGAAAAGCTAGGAGGGTATGGTCACTTCGGGTGGCGGAGCAAGGACGGCATGGTCACTCGGGGTGGAAGAGCAGTGGGCGCACCATCCCTGCCAGCACCTTGGGAAGCTGCGAGGCGATCACCTCAGTCATCATCGCTGGGAACTCCACCTTCATGGCATCAGCTTGAATGAACGTGCTCAGACAGAACAGGTTAATCTTTTTAAATTGTGCATAGCATCCATCAGCTTCGTGAGGTGGTAGAAGCGCTGCGAGCTGGCAACCACACTCGTCTCTTTCACGTGGACTGCTTTGCTCAGCTCACAGATGTAATTCTGACGTATCTCCTTAAAGGCCGGCTGACTCTTGAGGCCCTCCAGAGGCACTGTGTTGAGCAGCATGATGGCCTTCATGCACAGGAAATCCTTACGTGTCACCTGCAGGTTGGCGAACTCCTGAGGGATGAACTGGATGGCCAAGCAAAGCTCATAAATTGGAGACTTCCTCATCTACTTCTGGCTTAAAACAATATTTGGTGCAAAGTAGAGGAATTCTCGGATGACGTTCTGGAAGGAACGCCATCAAAGAGAGAAGACCCTCAGGTTCATCCACAAGTACTGAATGAGCGTCATCTGGTCTTTGATGTGAAGATTCCGTAAGCCTAGCAGAGATTTGGACCACTTGACGATCCACAGCAGCTGCTTCTCGCACAGGCGGTTGAGGCTGTTGAGCAACCTTCAGCCTGCACGCTGTCGTAGCCCAAGTACATCATCTCTGGCTCGATGTTCTCCAGGATGCCCACGATCTGCTGTGAGTACTGCACTTTGTGCACGCCAGGGGTGCAGGCCATGGACGACAGGCCGGGGACTCCCGACACGCCAAGGTGGGACTGGAACACCACGGACGGACTCAGACCCAACGCCTTGAAGGCCCCAAAGCGCTTCAGATTCCTACCTCCCAGCATCATTCTTGCCCGGTAAAACTTTCGAAGATGACACGCCGGACAATTATTCCTGCGGATTTTGTCCACGATGCAGTCGTTGCGTCTTGCACACAATCCATCTCCATCACCCGAAACATAAAGCTTAGCAAACCAGCCACAGTAAAGTGTATCCCCGGGGCCAGAGCACCTGACATTGAAGCTAATCTTAGGGAGCTAACTCGCAACAGGCCTAGTAAACACGTACGACAGGCTAATCGCACCACTAATTATGCGAATATAGTTGTACACGTTGGCTCCAATGACACTAGAATGAGACAGTCAGAGATTACAAAGAGAAACATAGCCAGGACTTGTGATCTCGCCAGAAAGATGTCCAGGCATCGAGTAATTGTCTCTGGCCCCCTGCCTGCGAGAGGCAATGATGAGAGATATAGCAGATTAGTCTCGCTTAACAAGTGGTTGTCTAGCTACTGTAGGCAGCAGGGACTAACGTTTATTGATAACTGGCCCTCTTTCTGGGGCAAACCAGGCTTGCTGATGAGAGACGGCCTTCACCCTAACCAGGAAGGCGCCATCATCCTGTCTAGAAACATAGACTACTATTTAAGTCTCACTTGACTGACTACACTAGAGCAAGCCCGGTCACAGGCAATTACAATGTCTGTTAGTCCGGGTGAGGAGTCAGTTAAGCTAGAACTAGCCAGCGCCAGGCTGGATAATCCATGTACGCATAGCAATTCTCTTAGAATAATACACAATTCACATAATGTTTTTTCTGTTGTGTCTGTGTCAGAGGTGGACATGCATTCTACTGAGGTGGCAAATTATGATATGTCCAGTCTATTGCAGCACCAAGCAAACAATCGGAAAATTCCCGTCATATCAATTCCTAGATATGGTCGAAACTATTTAAAGTGCACTACGCATAATAAACGCAACATTGTTAATATTGCCACTACGGATAATCTTAACAAAAACTCGTCAAAACAGCCCAATACCTATAATATGGGCTTTTTAAACATAAGATCATTGTCTCCCAAGGCGTTATTGGTTAATGAGGTCATTAGAGACAACAATCTTAACGTCATTGGTCTTAGCGAAACCTGGCTCAAACCGGACGAATTTTTTGCGCTCAATGAGGCATCTCCTCCTAACTATACGAATGCGCATGTTGCCCGCCCTCTTAAAAGGGGAGGGGGTGTCGCACTAATATACAATGAAAATTTCAACCTTACCCCTAACCTAAATAACAAATATAAATCGTTTGAGGTGCTTACTATGAGGTCTGTCACACCGCTACCTCTCGACCTGGCTGTTATCTACCGCCCCCCTGGGCCCTATTCGGACTTTATCAGTGAATTCTCAGAGTTCGTTGCTGATCTAGTGACGCACGCCGACAATATAATCATAATGGGGGACTTTAATATCCATATGAATACCCCATCGGACCCTCAGTGCGTGGCGCTCCAAACCATAATTGATAGCTGTGGTCTTACACAAATAATACATGAACCCACGCATCGCAACGGTAATACAATAGATCTAGTGCTTGTCAGGGGTGTCACCACCTCCAAAGTTATGATACTTCCATATACTAAAGTAATGTCCGATCATTACCTTATAAAATTTGAAGTTTTGACTCTTTGTCAACAAGCTAATAATAATAATAACTGCTATAGCGGCCGCAACATTAATGCTGCCACAACGATGACTCTTGCTGACCTACTGCCTTCGGTAATAGCACCATTCCCAAATTATGTCGGCTCTATTGATAAACTCACTAACAACTTTGACGATGCCTTGCGCGAAATTATTGATAGTATAGCACCGCTAAAGCAAAAAAGGGCCCCTAAAAGGCGCACCCCATGGTTTACAGAAGAAATTAGAGCTCATAAATTATCATGTAGAAAACTGGAACGCAAATGGCGCGCGACTAAACTTGAGGTTTTCCATCAAGCATGGAGTGATAGTTTAATAACTTATAAACGCATGCTTACCTTAGCTAAAGCGAAATACTACTCAAATCTCATCCGCCTCAACAAAAACGATCCTAAATTTCTGTTTAGTACAGTAGCATCGCTAACCCAACAAGGGACTCCTCCCAGTAGCTCCACCCACTCGGCAGATGATTTTATGAATTTCTTTAATAAGAAAATTGAACTCATTAGAAAGGAGATTAAAGACAACGCATCCCAGCTACAACTGGGCTCTATTAACACAAATACGACTGTATATACGACGGACACTGCCCTCCAAAATAGTCTCTCTATTTTTGATGAAATAACATTAGAGGAATTATTACAGCGTGTAAGTGGGATAAAACAAACAACATGTTTACTTGACCCACTTCCTGGGAAACTTATCAAGGAACTGTTTGTATTATTAGGTCCATCAGTGTTAAATATTATAAACTTATCACTTTCCTCCGGCACTGTTCCCCTAGCATTCAAAAAAGCGGTTATTCATCCTCTGCTCAAAAGACCTAACCTCGATCCTGACCTCATGGTAAACTACCGACCGGTCTCCCACCTTCCGTTTATTTCCAAAATTCTCGAAAAAACTGTCGCACAGCAGCTAAATGAACACTTAGTGACTAACAATCTCTGTGAACCTTTTCAATCCGGTTTCAGGGCAAATCACTCTACGGAGACAGCCCTCGCAAAAATGACTAATGATCTATTGCTAACGATGGATTCTGATGCGTCATCTATGTTGCTGCTTCTTGATCTTAGCGCCGCTTTCGATACCGTCGATCATAATATTTTATTAGAGCGTATCAAAACACGTATTGGTATGTCAGACTTAGCCTTGTCTTGGTTTAACTCTTATCTTACTGACAGGATGCAGTGCGTCTCCCATAACAATGTGACCTCGGACTATGTCAAGGTAACGTGCGGAGTTCCCCAGGGTTCGGTTCTTGGCCCTGCACTCTTTAGTATTTACATGCTGCCGCTGGGTGACATCATACGCAAGTACGGTGTTAGCTTTCACTGTTATGCTGATGACACTCAACTCTACATGCCCCTAAAGCTGACCAACACGCCGGACTGTAGTCAGCTGGAGGCGTGTCTTAATGAAATTAAACAATGGATGTCCGCTAACTTTTTGCAACTCAACGCTAAGAAAACGGAAATGCTGATTATCGGTCCTGCTAGACACCAACATCTATTTAATAATACCACCTTAACATTTGACAACCAAACAATTAAACAAGGAGACTCGGTAAAGAATCTGGGTATTATCTTCGACCCAACTCTCTCGTTTGAGTCACACATTAAGAGTGTTACTAAAACGGCCTTCTTTCATCTCCGTAATATCGCTAAAATTCGTTCCATCTTGTCCACTAGCGACGCTGAGATCATTATTCATGCGTTCGTTACGTCTCGTCTCGATTACTGTAACGTATTATTTTCGGGCCTCCCTATGTCTAGCATTAAAAGATTACAGTTGGTACAAAATGCGGCTGCAAGGCTTTTGACAAAAACAAGAAAGTTTGATCATATTACGCCTATACTGGCTCACTTGCACTGGCTTCCTGTGCACTTAAGATGCGACTTTAAGGTTTTACTACTTACGTATAAAATATTACACGGTTTAGCTCCAGCCTATCTCGCCGATTGTATTGTACCATATGTCCCGACAAGAAATCTGCGTTCAAAGAACTCCGGCTTATTAGTGATTCCCAGAGCCAAAAAAAAGTCTGCGGGCTATAGAGCGTTTTCTATTCGGGCTCCAGTACTCTGGAATGCCCTCCCGGTAACAGTTAGAGATGCTACCTCAGTAGAAGCATTTAAGTCCCATCTTAAAACTCATTTGTATAATCTAGCCTTTAAATAGACCCCCCCTTTTTTAGACCAGTTGATCTGCCGTTTCTTTTCTTCTCTCCTCTTCTCCCCTGTCCCTTGCGAGGGGGAGTTGCATAGGTCCGGTGGCCATGGATGAAGTGCTGGCTGTCCAGAGCCGGGACCCCGGGTGGACCACTAGCCTGTGCATCGGTTGGGGACATCTCTGCGCTGCTGACCCGTCTCCGCTCGGGATGGTTTCCTGTTGGCCCCGCTGTGGACTGGACTCCCGCTGATGTGTTGGATCCACTGTGGACTGGACTTTCACAATGTTATGTCAGACCCACTCGACATCCGTTGCTTTCGGTCTCCCCTAGAGGGGGGGGGTTACCCACATATGCGGTCCTCTCCAAGGTTTCTCATAGTCATTCACCGACGTCCCACTGGGGTGAGTTTTTCCTTGCCCGTATGTGGGCTCTGTACCGAGGATGTCGTTGTGGCTTGTACAGCCCTTTGAGACACTTGTGATTTAGGGCTATATAAATAAACATTGATTGATTGATTGATTGAAATAACTGTGATGTTTTTTAACTGCTCTTTTAAAAAACACCTTGCGGCTGCCGCAGGTTAGAAGCTCGTGATGGCAGCCGGATGCCTCGTCCCCGTAGATCACACACGAGCTCTGAGGGGGCATTCCATTAAAGGCGCATTGGTAATTTCCTCCGGTATTTTGATTAATGCCATCGATGTTGAAATGTTAGCTCTGCAGCCATATTGATTGGCCGCGAGTGTTCCACGTTTGTTCATGAATTTGTCCAGGCTATTATTAAATAATTTATCAATGATTTTGGAGAATTGTTTAAGTACAGAAACCGGTCTATGATTTGTAAATTGGTGTTTGTCTCCAACTTTATAAATTGGACCAACGTTTGCTATTTTCATTTTGTTTGTGAATTTGCCAATTGGAAATTATGGATTCCTAATATACTTTATAAAGGTTCTGAATTGTTTTCAATGACTTCTTTTATCGCTTTCATATCAATTCCGCGACAGTTAGTTGAGGTCTTAGGTTTGCATTTCTTTACAATTGCTCATTGATGTTTACTTAAATGTTCAACTTGATTGGCTGCTAAATGTCTAAACACTAATCTAATAGGGGTAGTGCATCAGTCATGTGAAATCCAGACCAATAGGATAACACTTTCCTCAGGTGGTCCATATACAGTTCTAGCGCACACATGCATTAAGACCACACAATGTCTCTTTTTCTTGGACTGTATGTAAACTATAGACATGCATATTCTACCGTACACCACAACATGCATGTTTTAAATAAGCAAAGAATGAATGTTTCCAATAAGGCTGACCATGACAGATCATAGTCCATCTCGTCGCACACATATTCCATGTGAGCAGCTATTGTTAGTCTAACAGAGAGTCTCCACTTACAGTACAATATTGTGGGAGAGTGCATTGGGAAAAAGTCCAGACACATAGAGAGGTGTGTGGGAGTGCAGCAACATTATTATTTCATGAGACCTGTTGTGAGAGGTCTGCTCTCAAGGGCAACAGTGCTTTTGGAGACGTAGTGAAATGAATGGAAACCGGTTATCATAACGCAGAAAACAAGATAGGCAAACCTACAGTAAATCTTGCATACAAAAACACATGCATGCAAACCCTTGTCATTTGCTCGCATGAGTTCTGCCGCGTCTGAGTCATTACTCACCCGCCTGGCGGAGGAGCTGACAGCGCTGACATGATTTGGTAAACAGTCACGTTTTGCTGAATCATTCACTTCATGCACTTGCCTTGCTCTCTCCTGAACAGCAGACTATTTGGAGATGACGGTGGGGTGGGAGATAATGACATCACTCCCCATGACAAAAGCACCAACGGCGCCCCTGGAGGGTTGACAATGAGGCGAAGGAAGAGGCAGGGAGCTAAAGTCACCAAATGGAACCACATCAATGCACAGCATGAGATAGACTAACATCTCTCTCGTTCCAGACGTGATGGGGTGACCTTTATGGCAGCTATTTCACACATGAATACAGTGCATCCGGAAAGTATTCACAGCACTTCAGTTTTTCCACATTTTGTTATGTTAGAGCCTTATTCTAAAATAGAATAAATATATTTGTGTTCTCAAAATTCCCCCATAATGACAATGTAATTTTTTTAAAAAAAAAATTTCAAAATTAATTTAAACTAAAACCTAAAACAAATACATAAGTATTCACAGCCTTTGCTCAATATTTTGTTAATGCGCCTTTGGCAGCAATTACAGCCTCAAGTCTTTCTCGACCTGGCTGTTATCTACCGCCCCCCTGGGCCCTATTCGGACTTTATCAGTGAATTCTCAGAGTTCGTTGCTGATCTAGTGACGCACGCCGACAATATAATCATAATGGGGGAATTTAATATCCATATGAATACCCCATCGGACCCTCAGTGCGTGGCGCTCCAAACCATAATTGATAGCTGTGGTCTTACACAAATAATACATGAACCCACGCATCGCAACGGTAATACAATAGATCTAGTGCAGGGGTCACCAACGCGGTGCCCGCGGGCACCAGGTAGCCCGTAAGGACCAGATGAGTAGCCCTCTGGCCTGTTCTAAAAATAGCTCAAATAGCAGCACTTACCAGTAAGCTGCCTCTATTTTTTAAATTTTATTTATTTACTAGCAAGCTGGTCTCGCTTTTCTCGACATTTTTAATTCTAAGAGAGACAAAACTCAAATAGAATTTGAAAATCCAAGAAAATATTTTAAAGACTTGGTCTTCACTAACTGACAAAGAAACAGATAACAGATTTGGTGTCCAGTTCAAAGTGTGACATGATTTATTTAAAAATTTGAGAGTTAATTTTTGTATTTTACATGAGTTATTATTTGTACAAACATGGTGCAAAGTAATTCATGATTTGTTAAAAAATGTTAGTGGCTAGCTAGTTAAAATGGGATATTGTGATTTCACAGACTGTCTTAGAAGTGATCGTTTCAAAATGTTCAATTTAAAAAATGTGCACTTAGAAAAAATATAAAAATAAAGTGTTGCATATTGATATTTATCCGTTTCAGTATATATTTATGGTGAGAAATCATTAAGATGATCAGTGATTCCACAAAGATAAATACAATTAATTATTAATAATAACAGAGTTAAATTGAGCAAATTGGCTATTTCTGGCAATTTATTTAAGTGTGTATCAAACTGGTAGCCCTTCGCATTAATCAGTACCCAAGAAGTAGCTCTTGGTTTCAAAAAGGTTGGTGACCCCTGATCTAGTGCTTGTCAGGGGTGTCACCACCTCCAAAGTTATGATACTTCCATATACTAAAGTAATGTCCGATCATTACCTTATAAAATTTGAAGTTTTGACTCATTGTCAACAAGCTAATAATAATAATAACTGCTATAGCGGCCGCAACATTAATGCTGCCACAACCATGACTCTTGCTGACCTACTGCCTTCGGTAATGGCACCATTCCCAAATTATGTCGGCTCTATTGATAACCTCACTAACAACTTTGACGATGCCTTGCGCGAAATTATTGATAGTATAGCACCGCTAAAGCAAAAAAGGGCCCCTAAAAGGCGCACCCCATGGTTTACAGAAGAAATTAGAGCTCATAAATTATTATGTAGAAAGCTGGAACGCAAATGGCGCGCGACTAAACTTGAGGTTTTCCATCAAGCATGGAGTGATAGTTTAATAACTTATAAACGCATGCTTACCTTAGCTAAAGCTAAATACTACTCAAATCTCATCCGCCTCAACAAAAATGATCCTAAATTTCTGTTTAGTACAGTAGCATGGCTAACCCAACAAGGGACTCCTCCCAGTAGCTCCACCCACTCGGCAGATGACTTTATGAATTTGTTTAATAAGAAAATTTAACTCACTAGAAAGGAGATTAAAGACAACGCATCCCAGCTACAACTGAGTTCTATTAACACAAATACGACTGTATATACGACGGATACCGCCCTCCAAAATAGTCTCTCTATTTTTGATGAAATAACATTAGAGGAATTATTACAGCGTGTAAGTGGGATAAAACAAACAACATGTTTACTTGACCCACTTCCTGGGAAACTTCAATCAATCAATCAATCAATGTTTATTTATATAGCCCTAAATCACAAGTGTCTCAAAGGGCTGCACAAGCCACAACGACATCCTCGGTACAGAGCCCACATACGGGCAAGGAAAAACTCACCCCAGTGGGACGTCGGTGAATGACTATGAGAAACCTTGGAGAGGACCGCATATGTGGGTAACCCCCCCCCCCCCCCCCCCCTCTAGGGGAGACCGAAAGCAATGGATGTCGAGTGGGTCTGACATAACATTGTGAAAGTCCAGTCCACAGTGGATCCAACACATCAGCGAGAGTCCAGTCCACAGCGGGGCCAGCAGGAAACCATCCCGAGCGGAGACGGGTCAGCAGCGCAGAGATGTCCCCAACCGATGCACAGGCTAGTGGTCCACCCGGGGTCCCGACTCTGGACAGCCAGCACTTCATCCATGGCCACCGGACCTATGCAACTCCCCCTCGCAAGGGACAGGGGAGAAGAGGAGAGAAGAAATGAAACGGCAGATCAACTGGTCTAAAAAAGGGGGGTCTATTTAAAGGCTAGATTATACAAATGAGTTTTAAGATGGGACTTAAATGCTTCTACTGAGGTAGCATCTCTAACTGTTACCGGGAGGGCATTCCAGAGTTCTGGAGCCCGAATAGAAAACGCTCTATAGCCCGCAGACTTTTTTTTGGCTCTGGGGATCACTAATAGGCCGGAGTTCTTTGAACGCAGATTTCTTGTCGGGACATATGGTACAATACAATCGGCGAGATAGGCTGGAGCTAAACCGTGTAGTATTTTATACGTAAGTAGTAAAACCTTAAAGTCGCATCTTAAGTGCACAGGAAGCCAGTGTAGGTGAGCCAGTATAGGCGTAATATGATCAAACTTTCTTGTTTTTGTCAAAAGTCTTGCAGCCGCATTTTGTACCAACTGTAATCTTTTAATGCTAGACATAGGGAGACCCGAAAATAATACGTTACAGTAATCGAGACGAGACGTAACGAACGCATGAATAATGATCTCAGCGTCGCTAGTGGACAAGATGGAACGAATTTTAGCGATATTACGGAGATGAAAGAAGGCCGTTTTAGTAACACTCTTAATGTGTGACTCAAACGAGAGAGTTGGGTCGAAGATAATACCCAGATTCTTTACCGAGTCGCCTTGTGTAATTGTTTGGTTGTCAAATGTTAAGGTGGTATTATTAAATAGATGTCGGTGTCTAGCAGGACCGATAATCAGCATTTCCGTTTTCTTAGCGTTGAGTTGCAAAAAGTTAGCGGACATCCATTGTTTAATTTCATTAAGACACGCCTCCAGCTGACTACAATCCGGCGTGTTGGTCAGCTTTAGGGGCATGTAGAGTTGAGTGTCATCAGCATAACAGTGAAAGCTAACACCGTACTTGCGTATGATGTCACCCAGCGGCAGCATGTAAATACTAAAGAGTGCAGGGCCAAGAACCGAACCCTGGGGAACTCCGCACGTTACCTTGACATAGTCCGAGGTCACATTGTTATGGGAGACGCACTGCATCCTGTCAGTAAGATAAGAGTTAAACCAAGACAAGGCTAAGTCTGACATACCAATACGTGTTTTGATACGCTTTAATAAAATATTATGATCGACGGTATCGAAAGCGGCGCTAAGATCAAGAAGCAGCAACATAGATGACGCATCCGAATCCATCGTTAGCAATAGATCATTAGTCATTTTTGCGAGGGCTGTCTCCTTAGAGTGATTTGCCCTGAAACCGGATTGAAAAGGTTCACAGAGATTGTTAGTCACTAAGTGTTCATTTAGCTGCTGTGCAACAATATTTTCGAGAATTTTAGAAATAAACAGAAGGTGGGAGACTGGTCGGTAGTTTACCATGAGGTGAGGATCGAGGTTAGGTCTTTTGAGCAGAGGATGAATAACCGCTTTTTTGAATGCTAGGGGAACAGTGCCAGAGGAAAGTGATAAGTTTATAATATTTAACACTGATGGACCTAATAATACAAACAGTTCCTTGATAAGTTTCCCAGGAAGTGGGCCAAGTAAACATGTTGTTTTATCCCACTTACACGCTGTAATAATTCCTCTAATGTTATTTCATCAAAAATAGAGAGACTATTTTGGAGGGCAGTGTCCGTCGTATTTGTGTTAATAGAACCCAGTTGTAGCTGGGATGCGTTTCTTTAATCTCCTTTCTAATTAGTTCAATTTTCTTATTAAAGAAATTCATAAAATCATCTGCCGAGTGGGTGGAGCTACTGGGAGGAGTCCCTTGTTGGGTTAGCCATGCTACTGTACTAAACAGAAATTTAGGATCGTTTTTGTTGAGGCGGATGAGATTTGAGTAGTATTTAGCTTTAGCTAAGGTAAGCATGCGTTTATAAGTTATTAAACTATCACTCCATGCTTGATGGAAAACCTCAAGTTTAGTCGCGCGCCATTTGCGTTCCAGTTTTCTACATGATAATTTATGAGCTCTAATTTCTTCTGTAAACCATGGGGTGCACCTTTTAGGGGCCCTTTTTTGCTTTAGCGGTGCTATACTATCAATAATTTCGCGCAAGGCATCGTCAAAGTTGTTAGTGAGGTTATCAATAGAGCCGACATAATTTGGGAATGGTGCCATTACCGAAGGCAGTAGGTCAGCAAGAGTCATGGTTGTGGCAGCATTAATGTTGCGGCCGCTATAGCAGTTATTATTATTATTAGCTTGTTGACAATGAGTCAAAACTTCAAATTTTATAAGGTAATGATCGGACATTACTTTAGTATATGGAAGTATCATAACTTTGGAGGTGGTGACACCCCTGACAAGCACTAGATCTATTGTATTACCGTTGCGATGCGTGGGTTCATGTATTATTTGTGTAAGACCACAGCTATCAATTATGGTTTGGAGCGCCACGCACTGAGGGTCCGATGGGGTATTCATATGGATATTAAAGTCCCCCATTATGATTATATTGTCGGCGTGCGTCACTAGATCAGCAACGAACTCTGAGAATTCACTGATAAAGTCCGAATAGGGCCCAGGGGGGCGGTAGATAACAGCCAGGTCGAGAGGTAGCGGTGTGACAGACGTCATAGTAAGCACCTCAAACGATTTATTTTTATTATTTAGGTTAGGGGTAAGGTTGAAATTTTCATTGTATATTAGTGCGACACCCCCTCCCCTTTTAAGAGGACGGGCAACATGCGCGTTCGTATAGTTAGGAGGAGATGCCTCATTGAGCGCAAAAAATTTGTCTGGTTTGAGCCAGGTTTCGCTAAGACCAATGACGTTAAGATTGTTGTCTCTAATGACCTCATTAACTAATAACGCCTTGGGAGACAATGATCTTATGTTTAAAAAGCCCATATTATAGGTATTGGGCTGTTTTGACGAGTTTTTGTTAAGATTATCCGTAGTAGCAATATTAACAATGTTGCGTTTATTATGCGTAGTGCACTTTAAATAGTTTCGACTATATCTAGGAATTGATATGACGGGAATTTTCCGATTGTTTGCTTGGTGCTGCAATAGACTGGACATATCATAATTTGCCACCTCAGTAAAATGCATGTCCACCTCTGACACAGACACAACAGAAAAAACATTATGTGAATTGTGTATTATTCTAAGATAATTGCTATGCGTACATGGATTATCCAGCCTGGCGCTGGCTAGTTCTAGCTTAACTGACTCCTCACCCGGACTAACAGACATTGTAATTGCCTGTGACCGGGCTTGCTCTAGTGTAGTCAGTCAAGTGAGACTTAAATAGTAGTCTATGTTTCTAGACAGGATGATGGCGCCTTCCTGGTTAGGGTGAAGGCCGTCTCTCATCAGCAAGCCTGGTTTGCCCCAGAAAGAGGGCCAGTTATCAATAAACGTTAGTCCCTGTTGCCTACAGAGGCAGAAGAAAGCTGTAGAACAATTAAAAGCACACAGATAGAGCGATACTTAGCCTTTTTCGCAACAGCGAACAGACGGCGAGCAGTCACGCACGGTGAACCGGAACAGGAAGCCTCAAAAATGTCCCCTCAATCAAGGAACTGTTTGTATTATTAGGTCCATCAGTGTACGAAAGCCTATTGTGTGCCTTTAACCAGTTTTGTAATGTTCCTATGCATTTAGGTTGATAGGTCAATCTGTGACGTCATTTCCCCTTTAAAGCACGTCTTTGTCAGAATAGCCGGTTTCAATCAGTGGTGGCAGCCAGCCTTGTGTGCGTTGACGACTAAATGTAAGTTTTGTCACATACTGTTACAGCATTTGAACTGACTGTCGTGCCTTGCTACTTCTGCAAATGTTTGGTGCATTGTATGCTAAGATCAGTTGTTTTTGGGTCGATTGAGAGCTAATTAGTCTCGTTGACGGCGTTTACATTCACGTGTAGTTTATTTAACGTCATTGCAACTGCGATGGCGGAGTTTGGCCTTTACATGGCGACAGAGACCACATAATCGCCATGTATGGCTCTGAAGCTTAAAAAATTGTTGGAAGTTCATACATAGTTAAATGCAGTATATATGTTGTTGTTATGCACACCTTTATATTATATTATATTATGTTATATTATGTATGCATATCCATGTATATTGCTGCATATTAATGAGTATATAATTGGATTGTAATTTTTCCTCTTTTCTTTATTTGTTTAGACCACACACACACACACACACACACACACACACACACACACACACACACACACACACACACACACACACACACACACACACACACACACACACACACACACACACACAAAACCATACACATTCAAATCTACCTTTAGGCAATAAAGATGATTAAAGGATGTCCATCGTGTCCCAACTCTAAAAGAACTACTATCCCTTCCTTACATTGGTCCTTCAAGCCGGATAGAGTTCCACCATCAGACACTATGGAGTCATCACCTGCTGATCACCAGCCCTCTGTCAGGCCAAAGAGAGACATTCGACTACCACAGCATTTGGCCCCTTACGATGTCACCCTCCTTCCCTCTCAACTGCCTGCTGCCCAAATCTCCTCACTACCAGTAGGACAACACGGTGAAGCAAGGCCAACCAGAGCTAGGAGTGCATCAGGGTACCAGTCATCTGCTTCATCACGTCTATCCTCTCGGCGATCGCATGGGCTTCAACTGCTCCAAAATATTCCGGATGTTCAAACAGCTGCCCTAGAGGAGCGAATTACAGGTTTGGAGCTTGCTGACCTACAGCAAGAAATAGAGGAGGAAAGGAAAGCTGACTTGGAGGCGAAGAGATTGGATGCACAAGCTAAAGAAGGACAAAGACTACAAGAGGATGCTCACCTTGCCAAGGAGAATATGGCAAGGGAAATGGAATGGCGCAGACGCTTAAAGAAACTGGAGAAAGACTTACACATTGCCCGTATTGTCAAGTCATTCCTGTCGGAGTCTGAAGATGATGCAATGTCAACAACGTCAGCTCCGCCCGCTGCTGACATGCTTCAGCTCCCATCAATAACTCCAATGAAATCCGCTGCCGCTATCCCGATTACACAGCCATTGACAACGATTCACATTCCTGTTCAAGGTGCACAAACTTGTGTCCCGACTTTAGTAGGCCCCACTACAGCTCCTGTCTCTATCACAGCTCCTGCATCTGTGTCTTTCACAAGTCAACATATGCCAGTCTTACCCACATCTAGTTATGCATCAACAATGACACATGCAGCCGCAGTGCCACAAACCATGCAAACTTTTGTGCCACAACCACCAGTTCCAGCTGGTGCACCTCCTCCTGCTGGGCAGTATGTTCAATACACATTACCATCTGCTACTCCTACCCCGGCAGCACCACCCTGGTCCTACCCGGGCATCGAGACGCTGATCGCTACATCCTATGGCATTCCCAAACCAGTACTTCCAAGGTTTGAGAGTGGCCGGGAAAGTGATTTCGCCCTACTCAAGATGGCGCTAGAGAACTTGATGAATAGTCATCCTCACCTGAGCGAGCAATACAAATATCAAGTTCTACTAAATCAGCTCAAACTCCCTAACGCTCTGCAGTTAGCCAAGTCATTCATGTATGACCCAAACCCGTACACGGCTGCGCTAGGGGCTCTACAAGACAAATATGGCCAGCCTAGACAACTAGTACTGAGTGAACTAGGAGCTATCCTGAACTCACCCACCATCAAAGTGGGGGATGCAGAAGCTTTCGACACCTTCGCTCTCTCAGTTCAGACCTTAGTTGGTATGTTGCAGACTTTAGAGGGACCTCTTGGATACGAGCTCAAATGTGGTTCTCACGTTGACCGTCTAATAAGTAAAATGCCTCCTGCACACCGAGATGGATTTATGGAATACTGTCTTTGTCGAGGCATCCTACAGCCAGGTACCAACCAAACTTACACCCTGCCCGACCTGGCATCCTGGCTCCAAGTTAAAGCTCAAGCTAAGCGCCTGGCCAGCCGAGTCACTCACCTCTACAACCTGGGGCCTCCTCCTGCCAAGAGGGATTATAATAGTCCATGGCCCAAACAAAGGACAGCATCAGTTCTCCTATGTTCTGGTGAGACTGGTAGCAGCCAGAGCACCAATCTGACAAAGTCACAACCCTTTAAACCTAGTCCTTATTGTCCATTTTGCAACAGTAAGGAACATTACCTCAACTCATGCCTGGACTTCAAGAAACTGAATACCAGTGAGATCAATAAGTCGATCCAAGAAGGTAACAGATTTTGGAAGTGCGGTCGTGGCCACAAAGCTGCAGCATGTACGCTTAAACGCCCTTGTAAATTATGCAAAGCGACGCACCTCACAGTCCTGCATGACACGATCCAAGAGTCATCTCAACAAGTCCTGATGATGAGTAACCAAAAACCCACAGTCTACCTGGAACAGCCTCAAAGCCCTCAAAGAGTTTTGCTGAAAGTTGTCAAAGTGCTCCTACAAAATGGAGACCACACTCTAGAGACATTTGCTGTGCTCGATGATGGTTCTGAGAGAACACTCATCCTCTCCTATGCAGTAGAGCAACTACAACTTGCTAAGCATCCTGAAACCCTTCACCTGAGAACTGTTCAACAAGAAGTGAAAGTGCTCAATGGTTCGTCAGTCAGCCTTCACGTCTCCCCCATCTTCAAGCCAAGCAAGAAGTATTGGATTAAAAATGCCTACACAGCTGAGAATCTGAGCCTATCTCAGCACACATATCCAGTAGCGGCCCTCCAAAAACTCTACGAGCACCTCAAAGACCTTCCTTTGCTGCCTATCCATCGAGCGCAACCGCCACTCCTCATAGGTTCTGATATGTCTCAGCTTCTTGCTCCTACAGAGCCGGTGCGAGCAGGCCCATCTGGCGGGCCCATAGCAATCTGTACCAACCTAGGCTGGTCCCTACAAGGTCCGTCTGTGATCTCCGCATCTTCCCATCAGCCTTCCTGTCTGCACGTTACCACTGAATCCCCATATACTGAACCTGAACCGGATGCTACAGAGCTGAGGAAATCCGCCTTCGTTGGAACTATTTCCAGTGCTTCATCTACTCAGCTAACTGATTTCAGTAAATTCTCCACATGGAAACAGCTTCTACAAGAGACAGCTAGCTCCCTTAATGGGGCGGCTGATGCTGGTGCTTCATCCCCGCCTTCCGCCGTGGATTTTCTGCAAGCCGAAAAGCTTATATTGCAAAAGGCACAAGGAGATTGTTTTCCAGAAGAGTTGAGAGCGCTCAAGGCTGAACGGTCTCTGCCTTCAGACAGTCGACTTGCATCACTTTCACCAGAATACGAAGGAGCCACAGCATTACTCAAAAAACCCTCTGAACTCCCCATGGACAATGGTACCAACTTTGTTGGTGGAGAACGTGCATTACGTGACGCAGTTGCTTCAATGGAACCACAGTTGAGAGAGCAACTTGCAGAGCACCAGATTTCATTCCGATTCAATCCTCCAAGCGCACCACATTTTGGGGGCACATGGGAGAGAGAAGTAAAATCCATTAAGACAGCACTCAGAGTTGTTCTCAAAGACCAAACAGTCCCTGAACCAGTATTACTGACAACATTGATAGAGGTTGAAGGCATAATGAATGCTAAACCTCTCGGTTACCTGTCTTCGGATGCCTCAGACCCAGATCCAGTCACGCCCAATCTCCTTCTTATGGGCCGTCATGATTCATCTCTACCTCAAGCAATCTACGATCCCTGTGGTCTCGGAAAAAGACGTTGGAGGCACAGCCAAGTCCTAGCAGATCACTTCTGGTCGTCTTTCATCCAGCATTACCTGCCACGGCTTCAAGAACGTAACAAGTGGAGGAACGATGGCAAGACCCTTTTGGCTGGTCAAGTTGTCTTGATAGTGGATCCTCAACTCCCCCGAGGATCGTGGCCTGTAGGACGGATCATTCAGACACATCCAGGAGCAGATGGACGGGTCCGGACTGCCAGAGTACAAGTGAAGAATCACACCTACCTTCGCCCAGTCGCCCGACTGATCATGCTTCCACCTCTTGATGACGAGGATACTACCTCATAGACTTTCTTCTAGTTTCAACTGCCATACGGACAGTTGGGGGCGGCTGTGTACGAAAGCCTATTGTGTGCCTTTAACCAGTTTTGTAATGTTCCTATGCATTTAGGTTGATAGGTCAATCTGTGACGTCATTTGCCCTTTAAAGCACGTCTTTGTCAGAATAGCCGGTTTCAATCAGTGGTGGCAGCCAGCCTTGTGTGTGTTGACGACTAAATGTAAGTTTTGTCACATACTGTTACAGCATTTGAACTGACTGTCGTGCCTTGCTACTTCTGCAAATGTTTGGTGCATTGTATGCTAAGATCAGTTGTTTTTGGGTCGATTGAGAGCTAATTAGTCTCGTTGACGGCGTTTACATTCACGTGTAGTTTATTTAACGTCATTGCAACTGCGATGGCGGAGTTTGGCCTTTACATGGCGACAGAGACCACATAATCGCCATGTATGGCTCTGAAGCTTAGAAACTTGTTGGAAGTTCATACATAGTTAAATGCAGTATATATGTTGTTGTTATGCACACCTTTATATTATATTATATTATGTTATATTATGTATGCATATCCATGTATATTGCTGCATATTAATGAGTATATAATTGGATTGTAATTTTTCCTCTTTTCTTTATTTGTTTAGACCACACACACCCACACACACACACACACACACACACACACACACACACACACACACACACACACACACACACACACACACACAAAACCATACACATTCAAATCTACCTTTCAGCAATAAAGATGATTAAAGAATTCTCTGGCCGGAATCTGTCCATTGTGTCCCAACTCTAAAAAAACTACTATCCCTTCCTTACAATCAGTGTTAAATATTATAAACGTATCACTTTCCTCCGGCACTGTTCCCCTAGCATTCAAAAAAGCGGTTATTCATCCTCTGCTCAAAAGACCTAACCTCGATCCTGACCTCATGGTAAACTACCGACCGGTCTCCCACCTTCCGTTTATTTCCAAAATTCTCGAAAAAATTGTTGCACAGCAGCTAAATGAACACTTAGTGACTAACAATCTCTGTGAACCTTTTCAATCCGGTTTCAGGGCAAATCACTCTAGGGAGACAGCCCTCGCAAAAATGACTAATGATCTATTGCTAACGATGGATTCTGATGCGTCATCTATGTTGCTGCTTCTTGATCTTAGCGCCGCTTTCGATACTGTTGATCATAATATTTTATTAGAGCGTATCAAAACACGTATTGGTATGTCAGACTTAGCCTTGTCTTGGTTTAACTCTTATCTTACTGACAGGATGCAGTGTGTCTCCCATAACAATGTGACCTCGGACCATGTCAAGGTAACGTGCGGAGTTCCCCAGGGTTCGGTTCTTGGCCCTGCACTCTTTAGTATTTACATGCTGCCGCTAGGTGACATCATACGCAAATACGGTGTTAGCTTTCACTGTTATGCTGATGACACCCAACTCTACATGCCCCTAAAGCTGACCAACACGCCGGATTGTAGTCAGCTGGAGGCGTGTCTTAATGAAATTAAACAATGGATGTCCGCTAACTTTTTGCAACTCAACGCTAAGAAAACGGAAATGCTGATTATCGGTCCTGCTCAACACCGACATCTATTTAATAATACCACCTTAACATATGACAACCAAACAATTACACAAGGCGACTCGGTAAAGAATCTGGGCATTATCTTCGACCCAACTCTCTCGTTTGAGTCACACATTAAGAGTGTTACTAAAACGGCCTTCTTTCATCTCCGTAATATCGCTAAAATTCGTTCCATCTTGTCCACTAGCGACGCTGAGATCATTATTCATGCGTTCGTTACGTCTCGTCTCGATTACTGTAACGTATTATTTCCGGGTCTCCCTATGTCTAGCATTAAAAGATTACAGTTGGTACAAAATGCGGCTGCTAGACTTTTGACAAAAACAAGAAAGTTTGATCATATTACGCCTATACTGGCTCACTTGCACTGGCTTCCTGTGCACTTAAGATGCGACTTTAAGGTTTTACTACTTACGTATAAAATACTACACTGTCTAGCTCCAGCCTATCTCGCCGATTGTATTGTACCATATGTCCCGACAAGAAATCTGCGTTCAAAGAACTCCGGCTTATTAGTGATCCCCAGAGCCAAAAAAAAGTCTGCGGGCTATAGAGCGTTTTCTATTCTGGCTCCAGTACTCTGGAATGCCCTCCCGGTAACAGTTAGAGATGCTACCTCAGTAGAAGCATTTAAGTCCCATCTTAAAACTCATTTGTATAATCTAGCCTTTAAATAGACCCCCCTTTTTAGACCAGTTGATCTGCCGTTTCTTTTCTTCTCTCCTCTTCTCCCCTGTCCCTTGGGAGGAGGAGTTGCATAGGTCCGGTGGCCATGGATGAAGTGCTGGCTGTCCAGAGTCGGGACCCCGGGTGGACCACTAGCCTGTGCATCGGTTGGGGACATCTCTGCGCTGCTGACCCGTCTCCGCTCGGGACGGTTTCCTGCTGGCCCCACTATGGACTGGACTCTCGCTGATGTGTTGGATCCACTGTGGACTGGACTTTCACAATATTATGTCAGACCCACCCGACATCCATTGCTTTCGGTCTCCCCTAGAGGGGGGGGGGGGGGGGGGGGGGTTACCCACATATGCGGTCCTCTCCAAGGTTTCTCATAGTCATTCACCGACGTCCCACTGGGGTGAGTTTTTCCTTGCTCGTATGTGGGCTCTGTACCGAGGATGTCGTTGTGGCTTGTGCAACCCTTTGAGACTCTTGTGATTTAGGGCTATATAAATAAACATTGATTGATTGATTGATTTTTGAATACAATGCCACAAGCTTGGGCAGTTTCACCCATTCATTTTTGCGACACCTCTCAAGCTCCATCGATTAGGATGGTGTTAGGAACCACGGCCTTGTGGGAGTGCATTTACAGTGGAGGCCTGCTCTCGCTCTCTCTCTCACACTCTCTCGTACTCTCTCTCTCTCGTTTGTTTGCAGGTCCCACACCTGCATCTCATCTAATCAGCGGGAGGATACCCCAGGACCCCAGTCCCTGCTTTGCTCGCCTCAGCTCAGTTTGTTTTTCTTTTGCAGCAATCCACCAACCAGGCGTGTATGGTATAGTGGCCAGACGGAAGCCATTTCTTTATAAAAAAAATTGCCAAAATGTACTTGAAAGATTCCCAGACCATGAGAAACAAAATTCTTTGGTCTGATGAGAAAAATATTGAACTTAATGTTGTGAATGCCGGGCGTCATGTTTGGAGGAAACCTGGCACCACTCATCACCAGGCCAATGCCATCCCGACTCACGGTGGTGGCAGCATCTTGCTGTGGCAATGTTTTTTCAGCGGCAGGAACTGGGAGACTAGTCAGGATAGAGGGAAAGATGAATGCAGCATTGTACAGAGACATCCCGGACGAAAACCAACGCTACCCGTCCAACCTGATTGAGCTTGAGAGGTGCTGCAAAGAGGAATGGACAAAACTGCCCAAAGACAGGTGTGCCAAGCTTGTGGCATCCTATTCAAAAAGACTTGAGGCTGTAATTGCCACTAAAGGAGCACCAACAAAGTATTGAGCAAAAGCTGTGAATACTCTGTATGTGTGATTTAAAAAATATATATATATATATTTTCAATAAATTAGCAAAATAAAAAAATCACATTGTAGTTATGGGTATTTTCTGTAGAATGTTGAAGACATTTTTTTTTTCCGTTTTGGAATAAGGTTGTAACATAACAAAATATGGAAAAAGTGAAGCGCTGTGAATAGGCACTGATGGGGCTCATGAACCATATATAAAGTAACTTATTTATACACTTGTATTGGTGTATTTCAGTGATAGCTCCAAGGATCCCAAAAGACCAGATGTTATGTGAAAGGGATTATTATTTGAAACAGTAAGATTTCTATGTGAACTTAAAGGTAGGCCTGCATGCCGTCAGAGATCATCTAAAAAAAAAGCTCACAACAGCTCAAAATACTGTATGTGATGTCCAATATCCTAAAGGTTCAATCAATATTATTTTATTATCTCCGGCACACCCTTTGGCTCTCCTCCTCATTCTATAATATTTGCCTGTGTCTACATTATCTCGTTTACTTTAGCCTCTCTGCCTGTTTGATGTAATGGAAATGTTGGAGTTATACAGCAAGCAGACAATATTTCAGGCTTTGGTACTCTTCCAAATGTGCTCTTCCCTCCTCCCCATTTCCAATATGGAGGACATTGGTGCATCAATAAAGAGTTCCCTGAGTTTTGAGTTCCTCCACATGCCCTGCCTGACTTAAACTCCATTAGTGTTTGTATGAAAAAACATAATGATCAGCTAATATAACTAAATTGTGTAGGTTCTATGTCATATACAAGAATGTGAGCAACCTTTAAGAAAAAACATAAAGGAACATTTCTATCAGCACAAAGTCCTGCCATTCAAGACCCCCCCCCAAAAAAATGTTTTTTAATCCAGTCTACATTTCCTGCAATCGTTCATGTAATGTACCAATTTTTTTTTGTAGATAATTTACTAACATTGTTATCATTGAAAATGTAATAAAAAGTTCTATAACATGCATCCAAAGAACTTCAAAAAGGTTTCCCATTTGGCAACGGTATCCTGTAGCCACATCCCCTCCGGTAATATACTTCCGGTGTTGTGACCTCTGTTTACATCCGTCACGTCAAAGATATACTTTCTCGCTGGCTACTAATAAATACTCTAGAACAGTGGTTCTCAAGCTTTTTTAAACAGGTACCACTTCGAAACAGATTTGCAGTACTGAAAAATCCTAAAGACAAGGAAATAGAAAAATCAAGAGGTCGTTTCAATGAGGCAGTAATTGATGCTGCAGAAAACACAATCGGAAGGAAACAAAGCACAAATAAGGAACAATTGGTATCAGATGAAACATGGAGAGTCATCGACAAAAGGAAGCAACAGAAGGCACAGGTCCTTTCAACACGTAGTGACGAAGAAAAGGAAAAGTACAAAAGGCTGGATAAGGAAGTAAAGAAAAGGTGCAAGAAAGACAAATATAACTGGTATGAAGGGTAAGCTCAAAACACAGAGGAAGAAGCAGAAAAAAAATTACACGAGAATAGCATAAAAACTAATAAAACAGCTTGCAGGAAAAAAGAAGAGTCAAAACAAACTATCAGTATAAGGGAAAGATGGACAAGCTCTAACAATTAAAGAGGAAGAAGCAGAGAGATGGGTGGACACCAGTTAAGCACCAGGGTTAGATGGAAATCATCCAGAAATTTTAAAAAGTATAGACGAAGAATCCATCCACGAACTCTGTAAACTATGCAACACCGTATGGCGGAAGACAAAGGTGCTAATAGAATGGCTTACTGGTCTCATGAAAGGAAACCTCACAAAATGCTCAAACTGGAGAGGAGTAACTCTGCTATTGTGGTTGAGAAGGTAGTAATAAGCATTGCACTGGCATGAGGGACAAAATAAGTCAATATGAAGTTAAGGGGACAACAATCAGGCTTTAGAGAAGGAAGGTCATGCACATAGATGCCATACATTCCCTAAAAGGAATTATTGAACATGAGCAGACACTTTCAATAACATTTGTTGACTTTCAAAAGGCCTTCGACAGCATTAACAGGGAAACGATGATGAGAATAGGGATCGATATACTATGGAATTCCTGACAAAATCATAAATGTAATGCAGGCCTACTATGAAAACTGCAAATGTGCAACTGAGCAATGAAACCTTTTGAAATAAAAACTGGAGTAAAACAAGGAGATATTATTTCATCTTTTCTGTTCCTCCTGGTGGTTGACCTTAGGATGAGAGAAGTAGAGAAGGAAAACTTTGGCATATGGTTTGGAAAGAAAGATCTGTTTCACCTTGACTTTGCTGATGATTTGAAAAGAGTACACACAACCTACAGAGATGCACTGACAAATCTAACGAAGGTCTGTGCAAAATTTGCCCAAGATTCAACAAAGATAAATGCAAAGTAATGGATATTGGAAAAGAAGGGACACAAATTAGGACCAATGAAAAATATATTTAGAAGGTGGAGAAATGTCAATATTTAGGGAGCACCATAAGCAACGACAGTAAAAGTTTGGATAATATAAGAATACGGATTAGCAAGGCAAACTTAGTCTTTGGAAATCTATATAACCTATGGCAAAAAAAATTATAAAAATAGAAACAGAGATCAAAATATATGAAGCTGTAGTACTATCTGTGATGCTATATTTGTGTGAGATGTGGCAAATAACTGCAAAAGATAAAAAGAAGATAGATGCCTCAGGAGAATAATGGAAATTTCCTGGAAAGACTGGATCACAAATAAGGAAGTACGCAAAAGATCCAAACAGAAACTACTGACACAAAACATTAGTAAACGCAAATTGGTATGGCTTGGACATGTAATGAGAATGTCAGAGGAAACAATACACAGAAGAGCACGAGCATGGAAACCCTCAAGAGGCAAAAGTAAAATAACAACATGGAGAAGAACAATATATAAAGACCTCACAAGCAGAAATTCCACCTGGGAACAAGCTGAGCTAAATCCATAGCCCAAGACAGAACGCAGTGGAGGAACTTTGTGGATCGTTGCCCTCTCGAGGACAGAACGACCTAAGGTCTAAGGTAAGGACCACCTCGGAAAACACTTGGCTCTCCAGGTACCACCATAATGACCAAAAAAATACAGTAGCGTAGTAGACCTAAGTATTCAATAAAAACAAGGCAGCGATTATATTTAATAAGCATATTTATTATTTTTAGCCCTAGTAACATTACACACAGTTTGAATATTCAAGTGATTATTTGGCGTACCACTAGATGGAACTCACGTACTACTAGTGGTACGCGTACCACAGTTTGAGAATCACTGCTCTAGAACTACAACCGGTTTGGAACTAACAGTGTTTGGATTTTAATCATCCAAATATGATTAGGAAAGTGGAAAGCCGTCAATGTTGTAGCTCGGAGAGCGAACGGAGGAGACAATACGTAAGCTAGCTGGAAGGTTAGCTAACTAGCGAGCTTGTTTCAGTAGTCATGATCGTCTCCCCGTTCTGCAACTCAGTGCGACGTTTAGGCAAGAGGAAAAGGCATTCAACAAATTTTGTGTGGTACGTATTTTTTATTGATAGTTCATTAAAAAAACACAGAAGTGATATTTTGACACGAAAATGAATGTTTAAAAAAGCGGATTTCCGCGCTTTCACAGACATTTCACATGCCTGCATATAAATAAGTCACCAAATACTGTATATACAATACAAAAACATAACTAGTAGAGGGTTGTGCAGTAAAATGGATGCCAGCTAGTGTGCACCTCACTTACTAACATTCTAACCTTAGGTCATGCTGGAAATTGAGTTGACAGTCCGTGGCTTTTAGTTGATTGCCTATAGCTCTGCTCAACTCAACTCTTAATCAGAGGGGATATGTGGTCACCAGTTAAGACCCGATTATGCACAGCTGGTTTGTGTGGGATGACCACTTTTTCAAATGCATTTGTATATGACCGACTGCAAAACTGTTCTTTCATCAGTTTAAAAGTCTGATTGTTCAATTTTCTCTATTTGCCATCCTAGTGGGGCTAGGCTAACCTGACTCTAGCCAGACGCTTGTAGTTCGCTGAGCTCCACACAAGGGTCTGGGCTCGAAGGCATTGCAAAATCCTTCCAGATAGCAAAAAATAATGAACCAATCAGGATCGCCGGGTGGGATTTCATAGATGTGACGTAGCGCCGAAGGGACTGTTTGATTCAAACAACAATGGCGGCACGGAGCGAGGAGTCGTGTGCTGACATTGATTCTGCTATTGCAACTATTTTGCGACATCGATCGAATATTAATTATTTAAAAGACAAACAGAGAATGGTTTTGAAGGCATTTATTGGTGGCAAGGATGTTTTGGCTCTTCTTCCGACCGGGTTTGGATTTCGCAGCGTCGCTCTCATCAGTGTCACAGGTTGATTTGGATGTGAGTGGTTGAAGTAGCACGTCATTCAAGATAACGGACAAGTGGTTTATCCAATCACATACAATTATATTTTTACAAGGCCCCGCCTTCTGAAATACATCTCCTATTGAGAACTCCCAGATCAATGTGTAGAGCTCTGCGAACGACAAGGATCTGGCGAGAGTCAGGTTAGGGCTAGGCTATTAATCAAAAAATAATAAAAACTGACATTTAGAGCTTTTAACCAATGGAAAACTGCCATGTCGATTATTTAGATTTGTTTTCCCGTTGTAATTTTCACTCTACTTATACACCATCCCCAAAAATACAGTACTGATTCTGTAGTTACACGACATGAAGCTAGATGTTGCAAAGTATGAAGGCTGCCAGAAACCCAGTGCCAGTACCAATGTCTAATCCAGTCCGCTACACAGAAGCATCATGGAAGAAAACTGACAGTACAACGTGAGCGCCTTCTATCCAACAGTAATTCCTTGTTAGTTGTTTGGACACACTTAGGCTACAATAAAGATGACGTTGACCAAAAATTAGAGTACTAGTTGAGAGTGGAATAATCCTGCGTTAACCAAAGTTCAATTAATCGTGATTTAGATTGTTGCTATCAACTCCCAGCCCTAAATCCAAGGCCTCAGAAAACAACAACAGGGTGGAGTCAGATAGGGTTTTTATAAGTTCTGTTGTGGCGGAAATGTGCAGAAGGCATCCGTGCAAGTGCTCATAGCATTATTGGAACACCGTTGAGTATGAAAAGAAAGTGGCTGCACAAAAAGGGAGGAATGACTGTAAACACAACACAAGAGAGAAAAGAAAATTAGGAAAAGGGGTAGGATTAAACAATAGGCCAAAGTAGCAAGTGATTTATCCCCAAGCATTAAACAACCCTGTCACAAGATGGAAAAAGTCAGAGAAAGGTTATAAATATTTCAAACTAGAAAAGAAAATATATTATGCTGCACCTTCTGTTTAATTAATGATCAAATCATGTGGCGCAATACCTCCTTGTGTGGCCTTGGGCTTTTATTACATAAGGTCGCTCTGGAAAGTGAGAAGGCATATCATCAACATTTAAAGGTTCATTGCAAAGATCACACACTTCAGGGAACAAAGAGAGTCAAGTGCAGATAGGTATCCAATTACGGCATCTTAATTGTTTTTATTTTAAAAGAATACATAACTAAAATACTACAAAATATGTGTTTAGAGAACCTGATGACCCCTGAAAAGCCATCAAGTCTCACTGCGCTAGCCTTTTAGAACAAGTTCTAATGAAGTAAAGTGGGACACTCTAAAGCATAAATTGTCTGGTTTCTTGTGCATTGTGTCCGAGGAAAACAAGGACACTCAGAGGTCACGCACATAAAAAATGTCTGGGGCTTCGCATTTCCTTCTCTCTTGCAGAGCACAGGGGAAGTGATCCTGGTTTTGTGACGCAGCCATTCTTTTGTTGGAAGCCAATCTAATTTAGTTACGTTATCACACTCAAAGCATAGAAAACAGGAAATACAGTATCTCTCGACTAGGACCAAACATTTTGTCAAACATCTGACAAAAGTTCACAGAAGAGATATTTTGTTAGACATGCAGGTAAGTATAGTGGGAAACCACCAAGAGGCGTTTATAGGATCTATACATCAAACTATTACATTGAAGCGGGAATACATGGGAATATTCCACAGCAACAAAGATACAGTCAACTTCAGTCTTTATCTAATTTATAGCAGACATGTAAATGGAAGATTTTTTTCTTCACAAGCACAAACACGATGACACCTAATGGGACTCGACAATATTAGAATATAAGCTAAAAGAGAATGTAAACAAACAGAATGAGTAGTAAAATATTAGTTTGCAATGCTATCATCCAGGTCCTGTGTTTACGATGAGTTTGAGGTTGCTGTTACTTCTGCTACTGAGTAAAGATTAATCGCACAGCACAGCAACTTGACATGATGCCTTTTGAGATACAAAAAAATTTGCAAAGGTTTGCGTGCACGACTGCATTAAAATGAAAGGCCACGTTCAAGATGAGGTGAGAGAGTCTGTGCAGATCTTTGTTGTTTCAGGCATATGACAGCCGACCCCTCAGAGACCACAGTCATCTTACAACCACAAACATATAAGCAGCTGCTACCCTGCTGCATAGCAACACTTGTTTACACTACAGTACATGCTGCTGCAGACAAGGAATAACAAAAGATGGTGGACTGAAATAATAAAAATATTGTAACGAAAATGACTTACGTTGAGTGAAAGACCACGGACGTATGGAAGCTGCCTGCTCATAATCGGTCATCATTAATCAAAAAAGAATGCCTGCCACCCAGATATGTGCGCGCTGATTAAGATTGCCCGCCAATATGTGCACGCCGAATCCGCCAATTAAGATAGCCCCTACATTATGAAGTATGAATTATAAAACATTGAATATTAAGAGTATGTGAACCATTCCTACCTTGGTAACTTCTCTGACGACCTCCCTAAAGTTGTGCAATCCATCATAAAAATCTAGCCATCCGTCCATTTTCTATCAATGTCTCTTAAAAGGGAACTGCACTTTTTTAGGAATGTTGCCTATCGTTCACAATCATAATGAGAGACAAGAAGAAAAAAGTTTTTTGTTTTTTTTTTGCATTCTAACTTGTAAAAATCAGCTCGTTCTTGGTGGCTATCAATGCAGCTAATCAATTCCACCTCAAAATCACTTTAAAAATGCATTCAAAAACCTTCAACAATACTTAATTTACGTTCCGTAACCTGTATAATAACCAAACTGTAGCGACATTGTCAATGTAAGAGCAAACACTGACAAACTCTTTTTCTAGCGTAATAACACATCGGCATGCTACGGTATTAGCCGTAAAAGCTAACTACGGCAAGAGATAAGCAAGCTTCTACGTCAGCACGAAATGTGTTTGAGTTTATAATGCACAACACTGCAATAGGACACCTATCTCTTTCTGGTTTTATTTGGGTAAGAACTCTATTTATGTCAAAATAGCAAGGCTTCAAATTCCACATTTTGCAGCTTCGAGTCACTTTCACCACACTCTCTCAGCTTCCATCTGCTCCACTTTACTCTCTCTTTGTGCCGGCTTCCAGAAGCAGCAGTTCATCCTCCATATATTCAAAAAGATAAAGTTTTGTGAATCCTCATTGGTCCAAAAATAGTCGTCCTCGTTGTTTGTTACCGAATCTGCCTTGATAAGAAGACACACACGTCTTTGTTTCCGGAAGTAGGCCACACAGTTGTTGCCAGAAGTCTGAAGTGCGCTGCTACGGAAACGGAAATAAATGCGTAGAGGAATTTGTTCTGGCAATAATTAAAATGACCAACATACGGTAAATATTGTACATATTAAATATTGTTATGAACGTGTCTGTTACTGCCTTATATATATGCTTGCAGTGTGTATACAAAATGTTGATGGAGGGTTTTGAAAGGGTTTTAGAGGACTTTGAAGGCTACAAAGGTGACTCCGATTAGCCGCATTTTCCAAGCGTTTATCATCTTTAAAATATTTTTTTTTAAGGTGTGTGGTTTTGTCCCTCATAATGATTGTGAATGATAGGCAAAATTTCCAAAAAAGTGCAGTTTCCCTTTAAGCAACTAAAATGTGTCAAACATGTCAAAGTGCGGAGAGTGTTTTGCTTATTACCCATCAGGCCTAGTAAATTTGTTAAATGGGTGTATTTTTTAAATTGTGTATGGTGCTATTAGACGTTTTTTATAATGTCAGTGGTCAAGTTGTGTGTTTATGTATCACATGTTTTATGTTCTCTGTTGGTTTTTGATTAATTGGACCATGAGTTGGAAAGGTTGTCTAAATTAGTACCTATGCAATGAGTCTGTTCAAGGCATATTTGTGGTAATCATTATCACGGTGGATCTTGCCCGATTGGCAGCACACCAAATTTCAATATCTCTTGACTCATGTTTTCTAAATAAACTTTGGACAATCCAAGCGCTGTAATTTGGGGACCCTTGACCATAATTAAGCAATTATTTGGCGTACTACTAGATGGAGCCTGAATGGTACACGTACCACAAAAACATTGCTTCAAAACATTCTGCCTTCGAGTGGGGTGGCACCTGTGGTGGCCTATCAGATTTTAGGGTGTGGCACGTGCCACGCCACTGGACCTAAATATTTATTAGCATTATTTAACAAGTATATTTAAAACTTTTGGCCACTTTTACACACATAGTGAACAGCAACACTGTGTTTAGATATTTAATGAAGTTATTATTTGGCATACCACTTGCTGGAGCCTGCCTGCGTACCACAGTTTGAGAACCACTGGTCTAAGTAAGTGTTCAAGGTGTCTTAAAGGGGAACTGCATTATTTTTGGGAATGTTGCCTATTGTTTTCAATCATTATGAAAGACATGACGACGGATGTATTATTTCAATGAATTCTAACTCGTAATTACACGTAAATAAAAGTCGGTTTACATCGGAGCCAATGGTAGGTCCTCTATCCCGCCCATAAAACCCAATAAAAAAACATCCAAAATGCGCCAACAATACTCCATGCACATTTTGTGACTTGAATATTAACCAAGTATTAGTGATATTGTTATTATAAGCGCTAACACAGACAAACTATATACAGCGGCGCCGTGATCAATGTTGACATCATTGACTGATCAGTTGCTTCTTCGTATACTTGCTCGTCAAACTTTATTGTAGATCATAAATCATGCCTCTCACCTGGATAGTAGAAGGACAAGGACGTATTCCGACAAACTGGTACACTTTCACAACCAATTTAGAAACGGAATGGCGAGACTGACACAAAAAGACGCTTGGTTTCCCCCCCCCCCCCCCCCTATTAGTCACGAGGATTATGAGTCATTCTTCATCTAAATGAGAATATATGAACAGCCGAGCAGTCGGCATCCTAATGACAGCAGACCTTGTACAGTAAGTGATGTTTTATTATGTTTGTTGGTTCTCATAAAGTCTGCAGTAATCAGTGATGTTGAAAAAAAAGTGAACGTTGTGATGCGTTTTTGAAATTAGTGTTATTCAAATGTTAAGTGCAATACAAATAAAATATAGTATTATTGAATGTGCCGCGTATGAGCAAAATACACACATTTTTAATGTTACCAAAAAGGGACAAGCAGTAGAAAATGGATGGATGAATAAATGTGCCTGTTACTACATTACATATATACTTACATCATGTATTTAAAACCTCAATGGAGATGTTTGGATGTTGTTTTTAAGGGCTTTAGAAGCAGAATAGAGTGGCTCCCATAGGCTCCATTGTAAACAGACATGATTGCATTTATTTAATATTTAAAATGCATCACAAAAAAAATGCTTCCATCGTCATGTCTTTCATAATGATTGTGAACGATAGGCAAAAAGTGCAGTTCCCCTTTAAGTTTCTTAGTTTTTGAGAGATAATGTTGAGAGAAGCTTGTGGTTCTTGACAAACGTTTTGAAAACATATTGTATTTTAAGTTATCTTGACAGGAAATATGGGGGTTTAAACCTAGGCAGCCAATATTGTTGGTCTGAGTAACACCACTACATGTTTAAAACATCTAAGGTGATAAAAAAAAAAACTAACTGTGGTGTGTGTTTCATTGACTTCCTCTCACAAGCCTGCCCTAGTCTCATTCCCACCCCTCCCCTCCTTCAAAGTGGGTAGCATCAGTATGGCGTCACTCCGAGGACATGTCTGCAGCCATGTCGACAATGGCGGTAGCTACAGCACAGTGCAGTGCTTGTGCAGCTTTACCAATAGAGACCAGCAGGAGGCTTTGGGAAAATCAGGCTCTCAAATGACCTGAAAGTGCAACATGCACATATGCAGCTTAGTTGTCTCACACAGTTATTGGACATGATTGCACTGTAATGCAACATTTAACACTGACATTTAAAGTCAGAGTGTATTGTAAAAATCATGACTATCACAAAAGAAGAGAACAATAATTAGTTTTTTTTTCAAATTGAGCATTGATTTTAATAAAATAGTGGTTCTATGGTTAAACAGACAAATGTTTCAGTTGTCCATGCATGCAAACATTCATAGCTAACAGTTCAGGTTAAGACATAGCGGAAAACACCACATAAAAATGGTTGCATAGGAAAATAAGCATGGATGTATAACTGACAAAAAAGGTCAAGGCTATCCTCAGGGTAAGAAGAAAGAATCACATATTGGTAACTATTTACAAGAGAAGCTTTTGTATAGATTTTTCATATTAATGAAATATCAACCCTGCATCTTTCATCGTTCTCTCTCAAAGTGCATTTAACCAGTGCCGACTGAGTTCACTCAGCATCAGCTACAATCATAAGTCGCTTAGACTAGTTGCCATATACAAACCCTGTTTCCATATGAGTTGGGAAATTGTGGAGATGTAAATATAAACGGAATACAATGATTTGCAAATCATTTTCAATCCATATTCAGTTGAATATGCTACAAGACAACATATTTGATGTTCAAACTGATAAAAAAAAAATTTTGTGCAAATAATCATTAACTTTTTAGAATTTGATGCCAGCAACACATGACAAAGAAGTTGGGAAAGGTGGCAATAAATACTGATAAAGTTGAGGAATGCTCATCAAACACTTATTTGGAACATCCCACAGGTGAACAGGCAAATTGGGAACAGGTGGGTGCCATGATTGGGTATAAAAGTAGATTCCATGAAAAGCTCAGTCAATCACAAACAAGGATGGGGCCAGGGTCACCACTTTGTCAACAAATGCGTGAGCAAATTGTTGAACAGTTTAAGAAAAACCTTTCTCAACCAGCTATTGCAAGGAATTTAGGGATTTCACCATCTACAGTCCTTAATATCATCAAAGGGTTCAGGGAATATGGAGAAATCACTGCACGTAAGCAGCTAAGCCCGTGACCTTCGATCCCTCAGGCTGTACTGCATCAACAAGCGACATCAGTGTGTAAAGGATATCACCACATGGGCTCAGGAACACTTCAGAAACCCACTGTCAGTAACTACAGTTGTTCGCTACATCTCTAAGTTCAAGTTAAAACTCTCCTATGCAAGGCGAAAACCGTTTATCAACAACACCCAGAAACGCCGTCAGCTTCGCTGGGCCTGAGCTCATCTAAGATGGACTGATAAAAAGTGGAAAAGTGTTCTGTGGTCTGACGAGTCCACATTTCAAATTGTTTTTGGAAACTGTGGACGTCGTGTCCTCCGGACCAAAGAGCAAAAGAACCATCCGGATTGTTATAGGCGCAAAGTTGAAAAGGCAGCATCTGTGATGGTATGGGGGTGTATTAGTGCCCAAGACATGGGTAACTTACACATCTGTGAAGGCGCCATTAATGCTGAAAGGTACATACAGGTTTTGGAGCAACATATGTTGCCATCCAAGCAACGTTACCATGGACGCCTCTGCTTATTTCAGCAAGACAATGCCAAGCCACGTGTTACATCAACGTGGCTTCATAGTAAAAGAGTGCGGGTACTAGACTGGCCTTCCTGTAGTCCAGACCTGTCTCCCATTGAAAATGTGTGGCGCATTATGAAGCATAAAATACCACAACGGAGACCCCCAGACTGTTGAACAACTTAAACTGTACATCAAGCAAGAATGGGAAAGAATTCCACCTGAGAAGCTTAAAAAATGTGTCTCCTCAGTTCCCAAACGTTTACTGAGTGTTGTTAAAAGGAAAGGCCATGTAACACAGTGGTGAACATGCCTTTCCCAACTACTTTGGCACATGTTGCAGCCATGAAATTCTAAGTTAATTATTATTTGCAAAAAAAACATCAGAACATCAAATATCTTGTCTTTGTAGTGCATTCAATTGAATATGGGTTGAAAAGGATTTGTAAACCAATTTATTCCGTTTATATTTACATCCAACACAATTTCCCAACTCATATGGAAACGGGGTTTGTACCAAAGTGCATTTGCCGCATGTCACTGGCCATGTTGCCAACCATCTGCGATCACATTTTCCTCACAAACAAGCACTTACATACTTTCCCCCTTTTCAGACTGCATATCAACTCACAGTAAGGCGACATTAAATTGTGGTGTAAAAACGTCTCCCTTGAGTTACATTCTAATATAAGGGAAAATGCATAAAACAAGGAGTAGTTTATTAGTTATCTTCAATTGTTGTTCTTTGTTATTTCACATATCTGATTGTGTGCTTTCAAGTATGGGCTTAACACAGCAAAACTGATCTGACAGCATCTCTAAGAACTGCCTTTAAATAGACATCACATACAGTACTATGAAGACATTCAATATGAGACAACACATTTACGCACAACACAAGACTGTAGATCAGTGAGCACTGATGAAAAGCTGTCCATTTAAAATGAAGTAAAAAGAAAAATGGAGGAAATAGTTTTATTACCTGTGTTGTTTTACTGATACTGATAGTCACTATCTGAGCTTTGCTATCATGTTGCATGGATTGCCTAAGTCTCTACAAATACCAAGTATTAAATACACTTACTAACGATAATTACCTGCAGTTGAATTGTACTTCCACACCGCAATCAAATAAACATACATTTCTCCTGTGCACAATAAAGCAGAGCAGGCAAATGTTGTCTCAAGAGTGCCTTGCTTTTATTTTGGGAACCCTATATAGCCGCGCCATATTGAACCATGAGGCATTTTGACCAAGTGGACTTGACGTTTTAAAGTGGAAGTGCTCCAAAAGCTAAGTGCTCACAGGAAAACGTTTTTTGTTTACTTTTGCGTCAACCGGATGGTATCATAAAATGAAGAGCTCTCTTCTGACACCGCTGGAATGTAAATAAAGCGATGTTGTGTTCCAGTGTGAGCTGTGAATTTAATCGTGCTCTTACTTACATGATGGCGAGGTCGCACATAGAGACGAAGATAACTAGTCTTTGAAAATAATTTGGAAGACAATTTTAGCATATACTATAGATAGAATAAGACTAGAGACAGACTGTATGTTGGGGAGTACTTGGAAACAGAGACTGAAATAGTTTAACAGTGATTTGCTCTTTTTCTACATTGTCAGTGAAAAATAGGCTTGAACTGCAAAAATGCACTAGTAGTACAACGCCATCTGTTAAAAAATACTTCAAAAATAATATATCTTTGCACTCACAGACAAAACACCCACAGCATGTTTGCTGTCGACTTAACAGCTATAAATGCTACTTTTTGTATTTCTACAATGGGGATGATACCTAAAAAAAAATCAAACCTACTGCACATTGTGTCACAGTGTTATAGATACAATGAAATTGCCAAAATGCAGTGATGTGGACAAAATAAATGCATTTAGTAACGATGATCAAACTAATTATATTTACTACCATACTTCCCATCACATGCATAAGGCATTTCAATGGCATGAAATAATACTGTAGATCAGGGGTGTCAAACTCGTTTTCATTGAGGGCCACGCAGTTATGGTTGCTCTCAGAGGGACGCTTTTAACAATGAGTAATATATGAATGTACATGTATATGTATATATGATACATTAACAATATATTTTTTACATAAACTGCAAAAAAATATTACAGTTTTACTTTAAAAACTGGCAGCTCAGTCACCAGAATTTTACAGTAAAAGCAGTGTTTGTTTTTTTACAGCATATAAAAAAAAATTAATAAATGGAATGGAAAAACAATACCACTGTTTTTGGCGGAAAAAATAATGCAACAGAGCTGCCAGTTTGTTTGTTTTTTACCGTAAAATCTTGTTTTTATGTTTTTTTTCTCTTACTGTATATGGGGGGAAAAACGGTACCAATGTCTATTTTACAAGAAGAAACTTAGTCGGCGGAATTTAACCGTAAAATCTATTGTCAATTTTACAGTCTACAATTTGATTTATAATTTGTTTAGAAATCGTAAGCCAAGCAGATATTTAAGTACAATATGTATCCATATTTTAACAAAAAATATTTTTGGAATACATGATAATATAATAATTTGATAATATTGAATTTTAAAACATATGCAATTGCATGCAGTACATGATTTGTAATGTCAAAAGGGAAAGAACAAATATATTTAGTAAGGAAAGATTAAGCATGTTATTAACGCATATTTATTTCGCGGGCCACATAAAATAATGCGGCGGGCCAGATTCGGCCCCCGGCCTGGAGTTTGACACCTGTGCTCTAGATAAGAGGCATAATGACCAGAAACTTTTGGAAGATAATGTGTAAGAGATAAACCTCTTCATGAAGCACCCCTTTCATATGCAAGCATTGTTGCATGGCATCTACATCAAATCGCAAATGACTGGCATGATAAAAGTTGCAGCATCTCCAGCAAAGAGCACGTTTTTCCCCCGGCACATGTTCCCGGGTTACGTAAGGTGAACATGCCCGCAAAAGGGCCCCGAGCTGTACGGAACCCCTAACATCAAATGCGGGGTCATGTTATTCAATTGTATGGATTTGTTTCCAAATATCTGAAACGGTCAAGTACACTTTAGTCACCACTAAAAATATACCCGGGAGGAACGTTAAGTGTGATAAGAGTTATTATATAAAGTGGATCCATCCGTTCTCCCATTCCTTTGGCGGTGACATTTTGAAGCGGTGACGCCGCACTTTGTAGTTATTCCCGTTGTTGTTATCCCAAAACTCCTGGCCGCCGACCTGGTATTTAATGGCGAACTGCAGCATGCCTCCGTTCTCCATGTAGGTGGGCATGACCACCTTGAAGGAGAACTTATCCGTGGCGCCGTCGCTGGACTCGGGCACGTAAGACGCCAAGGAGTCCATGCAGGTGAGCCAGTTGTTGAGGGAGTATCGCAAAGAGACGCTCTTCTCGAAGGCCATGTTCAAGACGCGCACGAAGCCGGAGAGGCTGAACTCGTCCGTCTCCACTCGCTCCAGCAGGACTTTCACCTCACGCACCCTCTGCTCGAAGCCTGGAAGCGCCGCCGGGTTGGAGAACTGCAGCTCCATGAAGACGGACTGCGGAGGAGCTCGGGGGAACTTGGTGGCCATGTGGTTGAAGTCCGTGTATTTGGGTAACTTGGCCAAAATACGCTCGGGAACTTCCGGCTCGTCCGAGTCGTCGAAGTGTTTCACGGAGATGAGCTCCAGCCCTAAAGAGTCGGCGAAGCGAACCTTTTTCTGACTTGTCGGACTTCTGCTGCGGGAGATCTCCAGCTTGGCCCTCTCCGTGGAAGTCGGGAGAGACTTGCATCTCCGGCGCAGGCTGGGACTCTGCGGGGGCTTCAGGAAGGTCTCCCGGCCGCGCGGTCGCTCGTCCACGACGGGGCTCTCGACGGGCTCGCAGGTGCCGTCCATGATGTCCATCTCCTCGCCATCTTCCAGGCGTGTGTTGGCCGCCGCCAGGCTGCCGAAGAGCCCGGCGATGCAGCTGTAGTTCCTGGGCAGGCAGGTCTTGGGGGGCAGCATGACTACGGTAGGGCGCACGGACTCTGCTTCCATACAACGCCGCAGACCCTGCACTGCGGAGCCGAGCTCGGTAGTCGTGAGGAGGAAGGGGGAAGGAGGAAGACGACCGGCGAGTGGTGGGAGAGATGAAGCTGTCAGGTGTCAGTGCCCCACTCGCCGATTGGCGCCCGGGCTGCGTCACGTTGACTCCCGAGACCCGCACCAATAGACGGAGGTGTTGTTCCGCGCAGTTTGCTGTCCGTTTGAATTTATTTATATGAGAAGTGCTGCACGAAGCGAAGCGACTGAACAGCTTCCCCTGCAGGCGAACACAGCAGTGACGTGGGCTCACTTTGACGTGTACGTGCAGAACGGAGCGTTGCACAAAATGGTCCCCCCCCCCTCCCTCCCCTTGTAATGCACCCCGCATATGCAGTTTCACGAACATGATTATATAAATATTTGAATCGCATGCGGCGCGACTATGAGCATCAGCTGTGCAAATGCGTTGCATAACAGAATAAGTCATTCAACCATGCCAGACCGGGCTGCAGCAGTCATCTCTGCCCCGCCCTCTTTCACACGTCACAAACTGCAAAAGAAGTGTTGCCATGACGACAGCGTTGCGCCGCACATACACTCAGCGGCACCGAAAGAGCTTGGTTGGAATATAAAGTATGTTTAAAGCTTGTAAAACGCAAACCATACAAGCTTCTCTATGATGGTGCATGCTACAAGAAATCTGTGAAGATGGTGAGTCAAACACAGACGTTTTATATGGTTGAAGTTAGAGTTTATAGAAATGCATGTGTCATTGATCATAGTTGCTCACAAATACAAACACACTAGTCCAAAGTTATAATGATAAATATCAAATCTTATTGTCAACCAGTTGTTGGATAAATAATGCCACAATTTTCATTTGGTGAAGCCAAATATTTGATATAGCTCACCAAGGCTAATATTGTGCTGCCTAAGTGTGAGGTATTAGTGGGATTATCATTTTAAGCCTTTTATTGTCATCACAAACCCATAGTGCAAGTGCATCAAAGCAGTCATAAGCTTTCACAAATCACATGTATATAAACAGAGTCTATAAAAGGTCAGTTTACTAAGGGGTTAGAAGTGATGGTGCCACTTAAGGCAGTGGAAAACTGGAACAAAGAGATTATTTATTTGCTTCACAAATGAAAAGAACGGGACATTTTAAAGTGCATCGATGGGAGAATAAAAAGGAACCGCTTCAAAAAGGTAGCTCAGGAAATGGAGAATGCTGGCTTCAATTGGACTACCGAAAACAAAATACAAATGAGATGGAAACGAATTAAGCAGACATATCACAAGGCAAAGAAGAAAGTGAACACACAAACCTTTTCACACTGCCTTTGTACACTCCAAAATGATTAGCAATAACTGTATTCTACACAACTGGCAAGCTTGTACAAAACGATAGCAACCCTCATCTGGAGCCGTATCGGGGCACGAACAGTCTTTTCCTTCTGACCCAAAACTCTCATCAATCCACAAAGCCTTCTGAATGAACTCCGAGTTATTCGAATGTTTTCTTTCCACGTCTCCCCGTTTGAAAATTCCTTCAAAACAACTCTCTGCCACTAGTCTTTCTTTGCTTCGGACCCACATCCGCTCCGAAACCTTCTTGGTCGTAGTGTTTTATTGATTGATTGATTGAAACTTTTATTAGTAGATTGCACAGTGAAGTACATATTCCGTACAATTGACCACTAAATGGTAACACCCGAATACGTTTTTCAACTTGTTTAAGTCGGGGTCCACTTAAATTGATTCATGATACAGATATATACTATCAAATATATACTAACATCATAATACAGTCATCACACAAGATAATCATCAGAGTATATACATTGAATTATTTACATACATGGTCATGTTCGTAACACAATCTAAAATCATTTCTTGATGCTTTTTAACATCAGCCATTATAAACGTAAAATTGATCATCTGTGCCAACATTACGGTGGACAATAGGCACAACAAGACTTGTGACGAGCCGCATGGATGCCTCGTTTTGGTGTGAAGTCATAGGTCAACTGGAAAAGCAATACATGTATCCGTCCTACAAGGAAATAAGTGCCCCCGTGTACGGGAGAAACACAGCGTATGACCAATAGTTGCATTAGAGAGAGTACATGGACACTGGGACCTCACATTTATGTGTGAAAATACAACAAAACTATTTGAGCAATCAAGAGTATGTGCATGGAAACGTCTTCAAGGAAACTGTTTGGAGCAGGGCCAGCGTCTTTGAAGTCTTATTGATTAAAACTGGCAAGTGACACCTAAATCACAGACTACCAAAAAACTATCAAGACATCCTAAGTAACTCACACCCTCTTAGCTCCTTGTTAAAATGTTCACCTACCTCGTCTTATAATGCACAGTTTATCCTACTTCTGTGATTGCAGAAAACATAGTTATAACATTGAAAAAAAAAATCATACTCAACACTCATTGGCACAACAATTGCACAATGTAATGAGATCCAATACAAGAGTTTTAGGATATGATCAGGGATTAGAAAAATAATAATGTTCAGAAGCGATCAAACGGTAGCTTTTAAAGTTCCGGGTTTTCATGGCATAAACATGACTGTGAAAAAAAGAGGCTTCATTACAAAACTCAAAATAAACCCTGGCGCCACGGACCTACGAGCTGTGAATTTGAAATATATATTTTTTTTCAGTGAATAGGCTAACCTAGCATGATGTTGCTGTTAAAATGTCAGTGTAATTCTAGCACCTTAGGCCACATAGCTATGCTAATGTTACTAACATTTGTGTCCTCTACCACTTATCGCGTTATATGTTGTTGTGTGTGACACATTATATCTCAAGCTAGATTGATTGTACAGATATGGTATTGTTTCTGCTGGGCAAGTATGCCTGACGTGCCTCCTACAGCGCCTTGGGTCAGCTGCAGGGTCATCAGCCGGGGACCACCGCTCATTGGAGTTTCGCTCTCTTTAACCCCGGAACGCCTCCTGGTGGCGGAGCGGTGGCAGGGACGTCTCCCTGCCACCCCCTGCAGCTGACCCATCTTATTGCCTCGACCCCCAGTACTTATCCCTCCTCCTCAGCCACAACCAGAAGCTTCCCTTTTCTGCTTCCTCAGCAAGGGCCTTGATTTCCCTTTCCCACATCTCGGAGCAGCCTTAAAGTTGATGTACCGACGAAGCCCCGACAGCCTACTTCCACAGGGTAGATGGTAGTGGACCAGCCTGCCTCTCTGCACTCAGCAGCCAGATCTGCATATTTGGCTGCTTTGCGCTCGTAGGCTGCCTGGATTCCCTCCTCCCAGGGGATGGTGAGCTCGATCAGCATGGCAGACTTGGTAACAGCAGACCACAGCACGATGTCTGGGTGGAGTGAAGTGGTGGTGATCTCACGGGGGAACTGGAGCTGTTTGCCGATATCAGCCCTCATACTCCAGTCCCTTGCAAGAGAGAGGACATTGCGGGTGCCTCGTTGGCTGGTGTCTCCTTTGCCTTCCCCTGGTCTCACAAACATGACAGGAAGTTTCTTGGCCATGGGATGGCTGTTGGCCTCCTGTCTACTGCTCTCCAGGACTTCGGCCAGTTTCATCAGGACTTGGTCATGCCGCCATCTGTAGCGACCCTGTGTCAGCGCGATCTTGCAGCCTGATAGCAAGTGCTGCAGGCTGGCGTTGGGAGCACCACACAGGGGACAGCTCTCCTCCTGGCCGAACCACTGGTGGAGGTTTCTAGGGCATGGCAAGGTGTCATAGGTTGCCCTAAGAAGGAAGCTGAGCCTGGCTTGTGGCATCTTCCATAGGTCGGCCCAGCTGATGGGTCTACTGATGGTACCTTCCCAAGTGGCTGGCAGGTCTATCTTCAGCATGCTCACATGCCAGGGGGGTACTGCTCCGCTCAGGGGGTTCTTCCTCTACCATTCGCATATCAACAATGTTTGGCTCTGTGGTTCTCTCCCCGGCTGGGGGTCCTGCTTGTCTTATCTGCCGGAGCAGTGCAAGGATGTTGTATGCCTTTCTTCTCACTCTCCTTTTTCTTCCTCCCCTGATGAATCCGTAAGCCCCTGTATGTGGTCACTTTCCCCCATCCACACCTGCACAATCGGAAGGTCTTCATCTCGTTGTCGATGTCCGTTCCAGTCGTTTCCGAGTAGTCAATCCTGTTAGGCCCATCTTCCACCCCGCCTCTCGGAGGGCCTTCGGGTTGTTTTTTCTTATTAGTTTTCGTAGTTAGAGGTTGGGTGTCTCCTGGCTAAGAGACTAGTGGGTTGGGTAACTAGCCGCCCACTCCCGGTACAGACTTTCCTGCTGTCCTCCAGACTTTCCTGGAAGTCTTCCAGTCTTTCCTGGTTGTCAACTGCCCTTTCGCAGTAGTCACTGGTTACCCAGAAATCAGATTGATTGTACAGATATGGTATTGTTTGGTATTGTATACTCTATAGCAGGGGTGTCCAAAGTGCGGCCCGGGGGCCATTTGCGGCCCGCAGCTAATTGTTTACCGGCCCGCCACACATTCTGGAAATACTATTGCAAAAATAAAAAAGAACATTAAAAAAAGTGGAATGAGGTGAAATCTAACGAGAAAAAGTTGCAATGTTGACACAAAAGCTGCCATGCAGGCTGTTTTTTTTTCTTTTGTCTTTCTTCATTTTTCTTTTTTTGCCATTGCTCAAAAAAAATAAATAATGAAAAAAAATCCATGTTATAATGAATTATTTTCAGGGCTCCAATTACTTCAAATATTTCACTTTAAAATGTTTTGTGTGGTAAATATTGTATATATTGTGTAGTAGCCATATAAATACATCAAAGTTTTCTTTGGAAAAAGCGCATAAAACAAACAAAATAATAGTTCCAGCATAAAATCGACAGATATATCTAGGGATGATACTCGAAACCGGTTTTCCCGGTTGTTCGATAAGAAAAGAACCGAGTCCTCGGATTCGTATCCCTTTTTGATAACCGGTACCCGTTATCGAGACCACTATAGTAAAGAAAAAGAGTTGGTTCTTTATTCGAATCCCTGGAATCCCGTCCCGACCAGAAATGCTCCGTGAGAAATCACAAGAAATTACGTCACGTAGCTCAGTCATTAGGCGCAGATAGGGAAAGCAGGGGCCGGAAAAAGCGCTCCAAGGTGTAATAAAGTTCAAAACAAAAGGTATAATACAATGAATAACTTTACTGAGAGATTTGAGCAGGGTACAAACACATGACGAACACTTTTACGACCGACCGGAAACATAGCAACCAGGCTAGCAACGCACCTTCTTTACCGCAGCTGTCGCAACGTTCTTAAAGCAACCGCAGCACATACATATATATACAACATATCTCCCTTTTTTAACTTTTCTTTTTCTTTCGTTGCAAACAAAACAAAATCACACTTTATATGTGTTGTCTGTCTAATTATAAATAATGCAGACGAGGCGTGTTGGCTGAGTTCTTGACGTCTTAGCTGCCGAGTGGGACGACATGCAACAACACTTTTCGGGGCTGCCGCGCATGCTCGTCCCTCCCGTTGCATGCTGGGTAGTGTAGTTGTTATATTCCTAGCTCATAAAATCAAATCTTTCCCCCTATAAAGAAATAATGTTAACTCAATAAAGTGTATTTCTTTTTTTAGCTTTAACTTTTCATTTTTTAGCATTGTAACCACATTTGCAAACAACTTTTCTCCTCATAGAATTTTCTTTCAATAAAGAAATGAAATGCAAAAATGTCAAAGCATCATAACAAACAGTTATGTCAAATAGCAGCAGAAGTGCACTTTTTGGAGAGCTGTATTATTTTCAGTTTTGTGCCCAAGGGACTGATTTTATTTAACACTATAGTATTATTTATACACCTATAGTGATCACAGAGACAGGTTGTTTTTGTGTTACTGTATATATTTGTTCTTCTGAAAAATCCCACTTAATATACTTTGGGTAACAACAGTCAATATTTATTAATTTATTAGATTTTATTTTTTTCTTATATAATAAAAGTGAGCTTTTGTTAAACCAAATATTGTGTGTTTTTTTCCATATACAACAACCTATCTGGACTCGATAAGAGAATCGATAAGGAATCGGTTCGATAAGAGGATTCAATAATAGGCTCGAACTCGATAATTTCTTATCAAACATCATCCCTAGAAATATCTGAAGTTGATCTCGTAACTTAAGTGTTGAAAGTAAAAGAAAAACCTAATGAAAATGTATTACTTTATGAGTGGGGCACCTTTTGGATCCCAAATATATTTAGGGATTTTTTATTTATCTTTTCACTGTGATTACTCAAAAATATGAAAGAATTCAAATCAATGGTGTCCTGCATTATTGATCTTTTAGGGCTCTAATGACTAAATACTGCATATTTCAGTTTTACTATAAAAAAAACTAAGTTGTTTTTGACAGAAAAGCCATAAACATTTTTTAAAATTTGTATTACTTTATATCAACTTGAAGTTGATATAGAGATTTACTGTAAGCGTTAAATAATTTTAAAAAAATAATAATCAGACTTATTCTTAACATTTTAATGACTGAGACCCTTTACCGGGACCCCTAAAGGTAAAATAAATAAACAATGCATATATTTTGTTATGGTTTGAAAATGAAAAATATCAAAATGGCCCCCACATGCTTTAATTTTTCCGTGTGCGGCCCTCAGTGGAAAAAGTTTGGACACCCCTGCTCTATAGACTTGTTTCCACCAGTTTTAGGGATGCACAATATATACTTTTTCAAGCCTCTACCAACAACTCCCGTGTTCTCAGGGCCGCTACCGGTAACTAGGGATGTGCCGATCGATTGGTTGATTTTCGTTAAAAGTATGTGATCAGCTATTGCCGTTTCTTTCTTTTAATGCCAATCACAATCACTAATCCTGTCTGACTTTCGCTATTTATTTTTGGTGTACCGGCTGACAAAACAGCCAGCAGCTAATTATGGGTCTCCATGCTAGGGATGCAATGATATACACATTTCTTATCAGTTATTGTGACCAACATTGTCACTGTTATTATTATTATTATTATTGCGGTATTTTTGCTCAAAAAGTACTTATAATGACACAAAAATATTTAAACTAACTTCATTGAAATAACTAAAACAAATAGACACTCAATATACATTCTTGGTAGAAGAAACTTTAAATATTGTTAAGGCTTCATATGAGCCATATTATTTGTATTTAAGTGTTTAAATATGTTAATCTTCTTCTATTTTAATCCGGAAATGTTTCAGAATGTTTTTTTAATAAATGCATATCGGTTGCTTACTTTACTTCACTTACGGTTTATGTGACGTCACGCGAGTTTACTTCTGGTTGAATATAACTCGGTCCTTTTCGACTTGTCACTTTCGAGTACAGATTGTTCACTTTAAGAAAAGACACAGTCTTTATGTTCAATGTGAATATCTTAGTTGTTAGACAGTAATGTGTTGAAACAAGTTTAGATTGGGGTATGACATTTTTTTAACAGGTAAAGACAATGTCTCATGTGTTTATGTTAGCATTAAAACTAGCTAGCTAGCTAACGCTAGTTGGTTCATAATTTTATCATAGTGTGTTTAACAATCAGTTTTTCGATCATTTTAATTTAATACGATAAACTGTCAGAAGTTTTACCGCGGTTATTATTTTTACTGTTTAGCGTTACATCCCTACTCCATTAGAACCCACTCTCCTAAATTAATAATCACCTCCATTACGGAAAATAAACTGCATTTTTTAGTTTCTTAAAGGCCTACTGAAAGCCACTACTACCGACCACGCAGTCTGATAGTTTATATATCAATGATGAAATCTTAACATTATAACACATGCCAATACGGCCGGGTTAACTTATAAAGTGACATTTTAAATTTGCCGCTAAACTTCCGGTTCGAAACGCCTCTGAGGATGACGTATGCGCGTGACGTAGCCCGGCGAACACGGGTATGCCTTCCACATTGAAGTCGATACGAAAAAGCTCTGTTTTCATTTCATAATTCCACAGTATTCTGGACATCTGTGTTCGTGAATCTGTTTCAATCATGTTCATTGCATTATGGAGAAGGAAGCCAAGCAAGCAAAGAAGAAAGTTGTCGGTGCGAAATGGACGTATTTTTCGAACGTAGTCAGCCACAACAGTACACAGCCGGCGCTTCTTTGTTTACATTCCCGAAAGATGCAGTCAAGATGGAAGAACTCGGATAACAGAGACTCTAACCAGGAGGACTTTTGATTTGGATACACAGACGCCTGTAGAGAACTGGGACAACACAGACTCTTACCAGGATTACTTTGATTTGGATGACAAAGACGCAGACGTGCTACTGTGAGTATGCAGCTTTGGCTTTTTTTTGCGTATGTACGTAACTTTTTTAAAATATATAAGCTTTATGAACCTTGGGTTAGGTGAACGGTCTTTTGGGCTGAGTGATTGTGTGTGTTGATCATGTGTTTGAATTGTATTGGCGTGTTCTATGGAGCTAGGAGCTAGCAGAGGAGCTAGCATAACACGTACCGTACCTACGTGCGCGTCACGTACGTAACTTTTTAAAAATATATAAGCTTTATGAACCTTGGATTAGGTGAACGGTCTTTTGGGCTGAGTGATTGTGTGTGTTGATCATGTGTTTGAATTGTATTGGCGTGTTCTATGGAGCTAGGAGCTAGCAGAGGAGCTAGCATAACACATACCGTACCTACGTGCGCGTCACGTACGTAACTTTTTAAAAATATATAAGCTTTATGAACCTTGGGTTAGGTGAACGGTCTTTTGGGCTGAGTGATTGTGTGTGTTGATCAGGTGTTTGAATTGTATTGGCGTGTTCTATGGAGCTAGGAGCTAGGAGCTAGCAGAGGAGCTAGGAGCTAGCATAACAAACACGCAGGTGTTATTATGCAGGATTAATTTGTGGCATATTAAATATAAGCCTGGTTGTGTTGTGGCTAATAGAGTATATATATGTCTTGTGTTTATTTACTGTTGTAGTCATTCCCAGCTGAATATCAGGTACCGTGAGTATGCAGCCTTGGCTGCTAAACATTCGATAACTTGACCGTATGTGCGCGTCACGTACGTAACTTTTTAAAAATATATAAGCTTTATGAACCTTGGGTTAAGGAAACGGTCTTTTGGGCTGAGTGATGGTGTGTGTTGATCAGGTGTTTGAATTGTATTGGCGTGTTCTATGGAGCTAGGAGCTAGCAGAGGAGCTAGGAGCTAGCATAACAAACACGCAGGTGTTTTTATGCAGGATTAATTTGTGGCATATTAAATATAAGCCTGGTTGTGTTGTGGCTAATAGAGTATATATATGTCTTGTGTTTATTTACTGTTGTAGTCATTCCCAGCTGAATATCAGGTCACCCCCGGCTCTTACAGCATCTTCCCTATCTGAATAGCTTCAACTCCCCACTAGTCCTTCACTTGCACTTTACTCATCCACAAATCTTTCATCCTCGCTCAAATTAATGGGGAAATTGTCGCTTTCTCGGTCCGAATCTCTCTCACTTCATGCGGCCATCATTGTAAACAATAGGGAACTTTGCGTATATGTTCAACTGACTACGTCACGCTACTTCCGGTAGGGGCAAGCCTTTTTTTTATCAGATACCAAAAGTTGCAATCTTTATCGTCGTTGTTCTATACTAAATCCTTTCAGCAAAAATATGGCAATATCGCGAAATGATCAAGTATGACACATAGAATAGATCTGCTATCCCCGTTTAAATAAAAAAAATTCATTTCAGTAGGCCTTTAAGTATCATTATCAGGGCGCATTATCACTGGAAGACGATGCTAAACATGTTACACAGCAAGAGCATGAAGACTGGAGGAAGCAGGCTAATAGCTAAGCTAACCGCTAAGCTAGTTCAAAACAAAACCAAGAAATAAGAGCTTAAGGAAATTTAAGGAATTCCAAATGGAACTGTCTTACTGAGCAGACTGCAAGCCGCTACTAACAGAAAATTAACAAGTAGATTAACTAAGAGTTTAGAGAGAGGATAATATAACTGTTGGTCACAATACGAAGGTCCTGAGTAGTCTTGGGTTCAATCCCGGCCTCGGGATCTTTCTGTGTGGAGTTTGCATGTCCTCCACGTGACTGCGTGGGTTCCCTCCGGGTACTCCGGCTTCCTCCCACCTCCAAAGACATGCACCTGGGGATAGGTTGATTGGCAACACTAAATTGGCCCTGGTGTGTGAATGTTGTCTGTCTATCTGTGTTGGCCCTGCGATGAGGTGGCGACTTGTCCAGGGTGTACCCCGCCTTCCGCCCGATTGTAGCTGAGATAGGCTCCAGCGCCCCCCGCGACCCCAAAGGGAATAAGCGGTAGAAAATGGATGGATGGATGTTGGTCTGTTACCATTATTGCAGTCAGTACACAACATGTAATAGGAGGGCGGATCGATCCATAAACTGGCTGTGTTCATACCAAGGGTAGTATCAGTATATGATCGATAAAAAAGTAATTAGATATTTTAATTTTCAGTTGTCCGCAACCACAAGAGAGACAATTGGTAGGAAATGAATGGCTGGATGGATGCATTTTTATTTTCTAAATCATTTTGTTGCTGTTTTTGTTGATATTTACAAACTCAGGGAACATTTCCTGGGACACGGGTGGACTTTCATAGAGCGTTATTTTAGTTTTTGTCAAGTTATTGTGTATGATTGACTTTTCTTTGCTCAGTTGTATGTAGTAATAAAAGAGAACATGGATCTGGTTTAAATATTGTTTTGATATTTTTAAAGTCTCAATAGCACTCATAAATAAACGGAAAAATGTGCACTTAATACATGTGATCGGCATTGGTATTGGTATCGGCTGATCTCACTCATGATCTGTATCGGAACATCCCTACTGATAAGCAATAACTTATTATTGACGTAATATTTTTTTACATGTCGATTTAACTGCAGTTTAAGCACACCTTTCTTTGCCGTGGCTTTGGGCTAGTTTCTTTAGCAAAGCAGAAAAAAAAAACAATCCTACCAAATATTGTCTGTTTACATGGTCTTAGTAAATAAATAAACCTCTCCTTCATATGTCATCATCCTATTTTAAATACATTACCCTGAACTTTGAGGTGTGGTACAAACCATTTTATTTAGTAAGGTAAAAGTTTTAGTAATAAAGTTATTGTGTTTTCGGTGGAAAAGGGTAATATTTAAAAAGTAGATAACGTGCATTATAGTGCTTTTTGGAGGAGCCCTGCTGCGGGAAAGACAGGCATTGACAAACCCAGCTCATTTGCATTAAAACTATACGGACCAGCAAAACTGCATGTTCCCTTTAGGGCAAATTAAAAGCACTCTTAAAATGTCAAAATTTCAGTACCAAGGCTAGACACACAACCCAACTAATATATATATATATATATATATATATATATATATATATATATATATATATATATATATATATATATACATATATATATACATATATATATATATATATATATATACATATATATACACATACTGTAATACAATAATATTAATATTACAATACAAAAAAGCAAAGAGGAACACTGTTAGGGCCTTACAAAAGTGAAGGGGTCATCAAAAAGGGGTGCTCTTTGGAATAGGGACAACAATTTTACAAAATCCCATAAAAAACAAAAATGCACTCTCTATTTCTGTTAAAATGCCATTAAAAGGAAACTGCACTTTTTGGAGGGGGAATTTTGCCAATCATTCACAATCCTCATGTAAAACGAGCACATGTATGTTTTTCTTTTTTATGCATTCTAAATAGAATATAAGCAAGCAAACATCCACTTACAATTGAGCCTATGGGCGCTGCTCTACTGCCAATAAAGCGCTTTAAAAAATCCAAACACCTCCATCAATGTTTTATATACACACTTTAATTAAATATGTAATTTGGTAACAGGAAGATTCATAATAACATGTGTTTTACATATTTTGATAATTTTAAGCATGAATCTGCGTACTAATTTGATAGACGCATCACAACATTCGCTTTTTCTTTCAACAACATCACGGATTATTGCTCACTACATACATCATGAGAGCCATCAAACACAATGAAAAATCACTCACTGTACAATGTCTGCTCTCACTGGGATGCCGGCTGTTAGGGTATTGATATGTTCCCGTTTAGATTAAGAATGACTCATAATCCTTGCGACGAAAAAGGAGGGTGGAACGAACGTCTTTTCGGCTCTTTCTCGCCATTTCCGTGTTTAAATCGGCTGTCAAAGTGTAGCAACTTCTCAGATTATGTCTACATCATTTTACTATCCAGTTGAGAGACATGATTTATTATCAGAATACATTTTCACGAGCTGCGATGCAAGAAAGCAGCTCACCAGCTCATGATGTCAATACAGTAAGGAAGTTACCGCTCTTTGATCAATACGCCGCTAAACGTAGGTTCTTAATGTTAGTGCTTATAACAATATTGCTAAGACGTGGTTAATATTCAGGTCACCAAATGTAACTGGAGTATTGTTGGTGCTTTATGAAAGGTTATTTGTTGGGTTTTATACTCAAAATAGACCCAATGACGTCATGGTTCCCTTTGGCTCCATTGTAAGCCTACTTTTGACGATTATTCAGTTGGAATGCTTTAAAAAAAAAAAAAACGTGTTTCAGTCTCTCAAAAGGATTGTGAATTTTAGGCACAATTCCCAAAAAAAGGAAGCACGTTATATCCCAATGCGTTTCAGCCAGCCGGCCTTCACCAGGGGCACAAACAATATGAAAAGCATTTGAACAGAATTAGAGTGTTACTGTCCATCTAATGGTGTATACTTGGTAGCCTTGTTTAGCTGCATATTATTAGAAAACTTAGTATGATGCAGTGTGGTTCTTTACTACTGCAAACAACAGCCACAATAATAACATTTTGTTCAATTAATAGCTGTTTTACAGTGAAATAAAAACTTATGATGGTACAACACTATGCAAGCGGTCATAAACGTTTGAGTACGGCATTGAAATATTTGTAATTCTTAAGAAATGGTCTGATATACCCTCAACAATGAATATTATCTATTTAGACATCAGTTGCCAAGGCAAGTGTAAGGCATGCACGATATTTGTATCTACAACATATTTTGTTTTTATGTTTGACTTTTATTTTGATTTTTTTCAACCTTTCAGGTTATACCCTCAGGTTTGGTCCCAGGGGGTCCTCAGTCATAGTGTTATAAATAAGTAATTGTGTTTTGTTTTTTTATTCAACGCTTGATCAATTCCAGGTGCATCTGGCGATATAAAGTATATGTATTGTTTATTTTTGTGTTTTAAGGTCTTTTTCTCAAAACTCAAGTTTGTTATGGCAAAAACACAAAATATGCTATCATTTTAAAGTGGAATTATCTTAAGATATACATTGGCTTTAGTTCATAATTATTTTTGAGCAATAGTTGATAGTTGCTGGAAATGGGCCTCTATACACCTATGTAGATATTGCACCAAAAACCAGACATTTGCAGCTAGAATAGTCATTTACCACATATACCACATTAGCAATGTATAGAGTGTATTTCTTTAAAGTTAAGACTAGTTTAAAGTTATCTTCATTGAAAAGTACAGTGCTTTTCCTTCAAAAATAAGGACATTTCAATGTGACCCCAAACTTTTGAACGGTAGTGTAAGCGGCGCAGTTCTTTCACAAAAATGTATTCTAATGATTTAATTATTTATCTTCACAAGAACAACACAGCCACTTAAAAATGCACACGTTAACTTCATGTACACTAGCTGAAATGACCTTGGATGCTTTCATTCCCTAAAATGATATCTCAATGACGAGATACAATTAGGAAATGTCATAAAATAATATTGACTTTTTCATTTCTTTAGCATAACTCTTGAAAGAGTGGCCGCAAGAATCCATCCCAGGGCTCACTGATGGGTGGGAGGGGTATTTAACAGACACAGCATTGTAGTCTTCTCAACTATTCGAGGTGAGGTTACATATTATTCTTTTACTAAGAACCATTTTTAAGATAGTTTTTTGTCAATCATCCCACACAGGGGAGCTCACAGCTATGAATGGATCAGACGAGGAGATTCCAGATGAGGAAGATGCGGCTGAGTTTTACAGAGCACAAAGGATTCATGTGGATGCCCTTCTTGACATAAGTGAGGAGGCCTTTTTGAAAGAAGTGGAGCCGTATGAGTATCACTGCTATCCTGGTTGGGAAGAGGCTGTGAGTGGATCTGTACTTTTTTAAAATCCATGTTGACAAAGATAAAACTAATATTTTTGTTCTAAAAAGGTGTGTGGCTGGGACAGAGTGGCTCCAATCAGTGGCATTCTTCTTCCTCAAAAGAGAGACAAGAAACCAAAGCAGCGCAAGGAGACAGACAACCCAGCACCCTTGCACATAGTTGAACCAACAACCTCTTGCGGCGACACCTTAGCCAGCGGCGGTGAACACTGCAGTGAGTCCCATTCAACCCCTCAAAATTTGAAGAAACCCACGCCATCCAGCCAGAGGGTGCAGCCAGAGTCCCCGGAGTGGCTCGCACCGGATGGTGTGGACGAAGACATGTCACACCTCTTACACGAAGAGAAAGCCCCTCTCAGTGGGATTCCTTTGCAACTTCAACATTTGCCTCAAACCACGTCAAAGAGCAGCAGGTCTTCAAAGTCCTCAAAACGCCACCAGACTAAAAGTACTGTGGTTCCCATTACAAACTTTACATTTTTACCTCCTATTAAATGAAAGCCACATTTTTGCTCCCCATGACAGATTAATAACCCTGCAGGGACATGACAGACAATTGTAAAAGACATGTAGATGAGTATGTCCGCAACATTGCCATTTGTTTTTATAATATAAAAGTTAATGCATAGTTCCCTGAGTGCACTCTAATTTTAGGCAACGTCAGCAAAGCTGACCGCAAAAGTAAACTTACTGCCACATCTCAAATGTGGTGTATAGCATTACAGTTGAAAACTAGTCTCAGTAATTTCTTTTAATGAGGTCTATTGTTCAACATTTTACAGATTCTACACAAGACCAAACAAAGAAGCATATTAAAAAAACACGATATGTTCCAGCAGTTTATTAAGAACCTGTGGTTAACGTCTTTGCCATTAAATCAAGCAAACATTTGTTTCTACCAACATACTTAAACATTTTGTGCTAGAAAAACCATGCATGATCTTATAACAATTTTACGTTTAAAACCAACAATGTATCTACAGTTGCAATTAGAAGTATGCATTCGCTTACCATTGGCATGGAGGAGTGTCATAATTGTTTGGGGGCCTTAGATACAAACCATTCTTTTCTAGAGTTGATTATACAATGCACATATTCAATTATAAACAATTGGGTGGACAAGTTCGAATGTATTTTGCATTTCTCTAGTCTACATAGAGGCTCAAATATCTACACTTACCTAAATCTTTGAATTGATAAGTGGTCCAAAAAGTTTTAGACTTTAAACTTGATAAGGTCGAGCCATATTCTCTTTACTGATCATGTTTGGAGTATGTGGATGTATATATTGTATGTCAACAACTAAATGTAAAAATATCTGCTTAATGTTTTTCTTCTGCAAGAAACACACGAGAACTCAATTTAAAAAAAAAGAATGTTCCAAGAAACACATGACCAACACATGTTGAAATGTGATGCAGAAAAGAAAACAATGTTTTCACATTGTAATGTGTAAGCCGTTGTATAGAAACAATATGCGGAATATCATGCAACCACAATAAAAATACAATGCAAAAAGTATTGTGATTATTTTTGTTAAACATAATATACTAAGAAAAGATAACACTTGTGTTAAGGCACCATCAACTTAGTTAATATTTTTGCTCCAGAGTAGAACATGACCTGCTTAGGGTGCGTTATCAATTTGAGGTAACTCAGTGCAACACAATCAGCATAAAATGGATTTAGTAATTGTTTGTGACATGCATTAAGTTTTTCACGATGGCAGGTAATACTAATATGCTTTGCAGCAACATGACTTTGAACTCACTGCCAGCCTATATACGGACACCAAGCTAATGAATAAGTCATACAGAGACAGCTTAGCATCAGTTACCTACAAAAATGACCACATCAAAATATCTATTTTCCCTTCACTCAAAAGGTGTGCTACAACAAAACGTTTACTTTGTACTTGTGCATTTTTGTTGTATTTTTTTTACTCCGACTTCCTTGTTCAGTTAGGCTTCATCCAGAAAGTCTCACTAGTGCAGCTGTGTTGATGGTATTGTGTGCTTGCCTTTATATCGGTTAAGCAACCATTAAGATGCTTGTGTGGATAAACTGAAGACTTTATGCACATACTAAATACACACAAAGCAACTGCAGATGTGTAAACTAACTTGTTTCATGCATTTCATGCGTATTTAAATACAGTAGCCTGGATTAACCGCAGATGTAATGTTATGTTTAAGTACACTATGCTAGCAAACACTATGCTAGCAAATACCAAAAAAAAGGACAAACAAAAAAGTAGCATTTCAGACTACACACATTACACAACATTTATGTGCAAACAAATATGTAATAACTGAGCTGAAACATTCGGCCCATCGAGCTATAAAGTGCACTAAGCAGTCAGGAAACAAACCTAGAAACGCTCTGGGACAATGTGTCCTAAGTGGAATGGTTCAAAGACATGTTTACGGACTTCATTTAACTTAATGGCTAATCCACTATTGGACAGCCTTCGCTCATTCTTATGATAGATAGAGGCAAGTGACCAAGGACATCAGGCAGCTCCGTTAGAATATTTTCAGCGGTTGGGTTTCTCAGGGTGCTGAAAGAGAGCAAAAAGCTCTTCACATGTCTGAGTTTCCACAGAGCTGAAATGGCAATCAATGTTCCATGCCAAATCGGCCGACAAGAAGTCATCCATGACCGTTTGGGTTTCATTGCTCGTCAAGAAGAGGTGTCCGAAGACCTCCACCTGGCTGGTCTGTGTCTCTGTGCTGTTTAAAAGCCTTCCCTGTTCCCCCTGAGTGACGGGGGACTGAGCAGGTAGGCAGGGAGCAAACGAAGGCAGATCGGTTTGCGTTTCAGTGTCAGAAGACTCTGTGCTCATAGAAAAGCTTGAATGGCGCAGGATGCTACCAAGGGGCAGGTGACTTCCAGCACTTAGAAGGAAATTTAGATCAGTCTGAGTTTGAGTGTCAAATAGCTCCAAGTCACTGGTTTGGGTTCGATTTGTTCCCTCACTTTGGTCTATATCATCCATCAGGAAGAAATCAGTCTGGGTCTGGATGTCCAGAGACTCAAGTGGTGTGTCTTCATTCAGTCCTCCCAGGTGGCTCTCCTCTGTCTGTGTTTGAATGTGCACAGAACTCAGAAACTCTTCAAAGTCAAAATCCATGGTACTGTGCTGCTCCTGAACGGGGGTCAAGCTTGAACCACAAACTGTGGTGGTGTCGGTCAGCACTTGATGGCCAGAGAGAATGTTTTCCAAATCATTTAACAAGGTCATTGTTTGGGTTTGGTTGTCTGCAACGTTGTTTGGGTTCAGTTCGTCTGTCTGAGCCCCAAAACACATGGCTCCTGTTGCCTTTGCATCCTCATATAAACGACTTCCTGTGGCAAGCAGAGGTTCATCTCTGTGCAGCGCTGTCTGAGTGGAGACACTCAGGGAGTCCCCTCCAAAAAAGTCAGAGCACATGATGGACTGATCATGAACCTTCTCCTCCAATTGTGGAATGGTGAAGTAGGTCTGGGTCTGCCTGGTTTTAAATGGCGGCACAAATGAAAAGGAGCAAGTACTTTGGTTTAGGGATTGGCTGTCGGTCTGAGCCCCGATAGTTGCTGTGGCTTTGGCTCGGGTGTACAAGGTCTGGGTTTGAACACTGACTGGCAGGAGAATTTGGGCACTCACACTGATGTCCGTCTGGGAGCAGGATGATACAGCAGGCTCGCCCACAGAACACAATCCGATCCCCTCTGCGACCCCTGCAGGTATTTTTGCCAGATATGACTTGTCTGTCTGAATGTTGGTAGATGTGCTCCTTCCTCGTCCTGAGTCAAGTGTGACCGGACTGCCAAGCCTGACCTGTACCCCTGTGCTGATTGGCCCAAGGCCAGAGCGAGAAGTAGGCATACTGTCCTGAAAAACTAAACTCTTAGCATCCACCTGAGGCACTACAGCTCCAGAGGCCTGTGGCAGGAGGTGGAGGGTGCTAACAGAGCCTTGGCTGTTGACCGCTAACACTACTGACCTGAGAGCTCCACTCTCTGTAGAAGGGAGGAGGACAGGCAAGTGAGCCAGCTGCATCACAGGAACACTGACCAAAGCCATATTGGGTTTGGGTAGAAGTGGCTTCTGGAGGATCGTGTTGCCATTGGACATCTGGCTGGCCAAGTCCGAACTTTGAATGATGATGTCAGAAGGTGGTGTATCCTCAGTAACTTCATAAGTGGAAGGCATGATCACAGCATCACTGGTCTTCCCCTTTTCAGAATTTGAGAGTTTCTCCATCTTTCGCCTTTTTACTGGAGGAATTCTAATATGAAAAAAGGTTAAAGGGTTTATGAAGGTAAAGGTTTTTGAATATTGCTAGATAAATTGGTAAATTATTAATATACATGCCTGTGTTCAGTAGGAATCTCATGTCCTGTCCGAAGGATATGTGATAGTAGGGCAGCCCGGCTGGCATACGGACAGCCACATGTACACTGGTAAGTCTTCCCACAGTCCTCAATGTGTCTCTTGAGGTCCCACTCAGTGCTGTAGCCATTGTTGCACTTGGAGCACTTGTGTTTCTTCTCTGCATGCATCTTCATAAAATGCTGAGAAATTGAATTAAAGTAGGTTAATAATGACAAATAAAAAGAAAATAAACTAAAAAAAATTAACTCTTTATTAGATTGGCAGTTGCCCAAGTTTAAAGAAAAATAATACATGCATGTACATTAGCCAATATCTATGAATATTATGTCATTTGAACACATTTCGAGCTACCACTAACACCTGAATCATGCATGCATTTAGGCTCCGTCTATGTGGAAAAATGTGTTTTGCTGCCGGTTAAAAAAAAACACATCCAAACCTTGTTGTATCATTGAGTCACATTAAGACGAGAAAATGTCACCAGGTGAAAATAATGTAACACGATGCCTTGCCATTACTGAGACCCTAATATGTTTCCAACTCGTCAGATAGGCAGCTGGTAACCACTGCCACCGGGTATAGTTAAAGTTAAAGTACCCATGATTGTCACACACATACTAGGTGTGGCGAAATTATTCTCTGCATTTGACCCATAACCCTTGAGATCAGATAGTGGAGATATGACAGATGACTTCTCGACTCCTAAAACTCACCTCATTCATCAGCTTTCTTCGAATCCCTTTGGAGTGGTCAAACAACGCATAATTGTGCTTTGGGTAGGTCTGATCATGTTTTAATTTTGACAAGCTACTGCTGTCAGATCAGAGCTAGCCAGCGGTGTAACGCTTAATGTGTTAAAAGTTACGATGCATAATTTTTGTGTTGGTGTTTTAATATTGAGGTGAAACATTCGAAATAGTATTTTTGTCATGCTCATGTTTGATAGACAAATAGATTATATTCTGAGACACAAGACAGCCTCAGAGGGGACATACATAAGGGGATATTGCAGATATTTGTGTGTATATAGATTACTCTATTTAGTCTTTCATTGCGATTTTTATGTCAAAAATTTTAATAACCATTAGATTTGGAATTTTTATAAGTGAAGGAAGGCATGGTACTTTTATCAACATATTATTGTCTTGCCACACATTGGAGAAATTTGCAATAATATACTTTCAAAAATATTTGGATTTATGTGTACAACGCCCATGTTTGCTTATACCATCCTTGGCCGCCTGCCGTAGCTTAATTGCCGTCCACCCGTTTCAAACTACCGGTAAGTTGACCGGCCTCGTACTGCTGTCACAAACCAGTTTCTTCAGCCATTTTACAATGTCACCATTAAGATTTTGAAAATACTGTATAGTAGTACTGTACAGTAATACAACGCAAGTGGTGTATGTTATTAGCACACTGATTGCATCAACTGCAGCGCATACAAACTTGCGGTTTCCTGTCACAAACCTTAGATTGGCCAGCAGTCCAAGGACTGGGGGAAGAGTAAAAAATAAACCTCAGCCCCTTGCAGTTGGGTTATTGCAGTAATTAAAACCTCAATGTCAATTTGATGTTGAATAATTGTTCAGCACTACAGTATTTTCGCAGTAGTATACAATTGTCAAGGAGACAAAGTATCCGTTCTTCTGGTAGTACTAGCTTGACAATGTAATATTTAAAATAACATGACGTGTTTATGATTGTGTAAGCACCTGTGTTGCACATTCTAGTTGGTCGATGACAAGGTTTTGTTGCCATAGACCTAATAGCAGTAACTACAGCACAAACACAGCTTTGTTGTTCACCATTGTCTGCTCTGTTACTCTCTTTTGTATGATCACGACAGCGTGATGGCGCAGCGATGTCATGGTTATCAAAAAGTAGTAGTTTTCTTGTGCACTCAGTAACGACAAGGCAGCGTTATCAGACTTTCCCACTCTGGAGTTTTCAAAAACTATTGTTTCACACCAAACAGAATGCCATTTCCATTTGGATATGCAAGGCTGTACAATACTTCACTGTTCCCACCTAAAAAAAATGTACAGTGTGGCCAGGACCTTAGATTTGGTGAAAGCTTACTTGTTTCACCAGGGAGAATTGGGAAAAGGGTCTTCCTGGCCCTCTCGGACAGCCCTCTATGGGGCAGCAGTATAGCTTTTTGCAAGTCTTCATGTCCTTTCTGACAGTGGGGTTGACAATACCATCCTGAGGGAGACAGAACAAAAAAATATGCATTTACCTTTTAGTGTGTTTCTTGCATCAGACCAACTAATAGTACAGTGTTAAGAATTAACAGGTGACACCAGTATTGCCCTTCTTTTTTTTAAGTCAGAGGAAGGGCAAACATTATTAACGAATGATCAACATTTTATTCATGAGAGAAGTACAATACTTTTGTATTGGACTAACAGACAAGCCTTCAGGCAGCAAAACATTATTACTGCTGCAGCCAAAGTGTGGCCAAGGTCACCTCCATCTACCCAAACATCAGAGGAAGCAGAGGCTAAAAACTCTGATCATTAAGAAGTCAAATACATAATCATTTAACAAATATAATGAATGCAATGCATTGCTTCAAACATAATATGGTAGTAGGCTCAAGCATGAGTCAATTTAATTAAGACGACTGGATATATTGTTGTTGTGCAAATATAAAAGGGAATGTTCAAGTGGTTCTTATCAAAACACATTCTCTCTCTCTCTCTAGGTCGTCCTCAGACGAGCCTTCCATCGTTGCTTCCAGTCATTCCGATTCTCCATACATTTGGCCAGTTCCTTGGTACTCTGACCTCCTGCATCCTTCTTGAGTACATCCACGTATGTTAGTGTGGGACGTCCTCTTGACCGATGCCCATGTGTTGGTTCCCACAGTACCAATTTGCTGGCTGGCAGCTCCTGATGCCTTTGGCAGTGCCCTGCTAGTCTCATTCTCCTTACAGCAATCTTCTCGCTCACCCTAGGTATTCCCCTGTAGAGGACTCTGTAGAGGACTCTCTGTTGGACCCCAATGAATAATAGTGGATGCATGCAGAGTGAGTAATTGAAGCAGTGCTCTGTCATCCTGTCGACCAGAGTACATAATTACTACATCTGCCAGAAGAACTGCCAAATCACTGTAGATTATGAATAACATGCTTGATCCATGTCCCAATTATGCATACTGCTTGAGTTTTTTATGCAGCTACTCACTGGTACAAATGTGATCCTCGTGCTGTCCAAGCCTAAAATTGCTGACACTGACAAGTCTTTCAACCACACTGGCATTAGAGCTGGAACAGATTCTGTGTAAATGGGAATGACGTAATGCTGGGGCAAGAGTGTGAAGTGTAAGAGTCTCCGGACCGGTGGAAGGCAATTGTCATTGTCGAACAAGTAGCTTATATGACACACCAAATGCAGGTGTGGACACTGTCACACATTTAACCAGATATGTGAGCTTCATTTAAGAAAATAAAATTGAGACAAAGAGGAACATTTCTATCAGCATGAAGTTCTGCCACGCAAACCCCGATATACAGTTTTGAAAATCAAGACTACATTTCCTGCAATCGGGTGCATTTCTACACTATACTTTACCTTTATTCTCATCTACCAACCATTTTTGGCTGTTTTTTTCCACTTGCATGTCCCATGTAATGTACTGTAGAATTTTGAGGGGTTTTAGTAGATAATTTACTAACATTATCATAATTGAAAATGATAAAATTCCATAACATGCCTCTTGGGTAATGTACTTTGTGTTGTGCCCTATGTTTACAATCTGTAAAAAAATATATACCTTCTCACTGGCTACTAATAAATACTCTTGACTATAACTAGTTCGGAACTAACAGCGTTCAGATTGTAAATGTCCAAATATTATCAGCAAAGTGGACAGACGTCAATGTGGTGGCTCCGAGAAGAATGGAGGCGACAACAAGTAAGCTAGCTAGATGGTTAAGCTAACGAGCAAGCTTGTTTCGGTGCTCCTAACCTAATTCAATGGCATTTAGGCAAGAAGAACAAGTACCTGCGGCTGAGGCAAACGTTCAACAAATTTTGTTTAGATCGTATTTTAACTTATTTCTTCAAAAAAAATGTGTAAGTGATATTTTGACACAAAAATGCATGTTTAAAAATGCTGATTTACATTATGTAATTTCACAAAGGTACTTCTTGAGAGGGAGAATATTGATTTGTCATAAACCGGCCTTTGGTCCACTATTAGAACATCATTTGTGCAGTAATGTAAAACAACACAAACAAAACACTGAAAGGCCTTTGCATTACAATTACCATTCAGCCTGTTTAAACAAAAGTGCTTATTGCCAAAGCTTGCTGTAGAAGAGACAACCTTTGCGTGCAAAGGGCCTCTCTCATTCATGGTAGACAAACACATGAATTACTCCCACGAAAAGCCTGCTTGCCGCTTTTACCGCCTCCACAGTAAACGTTGGATAACAGCTTTGGAATGACAACCACGAGTGGATTTAGACAATAGTAAAGCAAGGCAAAAAACATTTTCAGCCAAATCCTTACTTTCTTTAAGATACATACACGTTAGCCTCCTAGCTAAATCACGTTTTGTCATTTAACTAAATAAACTTCCCTTTGCAACGTTTGCTAAACAACCGCACGTCCTTTTCTTTACTATCAATAGATTTGACCCGTTCTAATAAGTAAATACTGATGACGTACGTTTTTTAATAGTGCAACGTAAACCGAATTCCCAGCAAAGTGAGCTAGGCTAGCATGCATGTGTTCCAGAACATTCTAGTGTTTTACCTTTACTCTGTGCGACTTGACAAGATGCATGTTCAATGCAGGTGTGTTGGGAAGGATCTTTCCACATCCTTTGACCGTGCAGAGGATGTTTGTTCTCACTTCTTTGGTCAGCTCCACTATGGACGGTTTAATTATCTCCCGAGACTGCGACACAGCTTCTTGGGGACCACGGGGAATGTCTTCGGGTACGTTATCACCGGGCATCGCCTTGTCTGTAGCCGAAGAGGCAGCCATGTTTGTATGTTGACAGTCACTCCCAGTGGTCAGTCCTGTAACCATGCTCCGATTGAATGGGCTGTCGCATTAATGCCCCATTGCTTTGATTGACATCCGGTCCGTCCAATAGGAGCACAGGAAGCATGAAAAACATTGCGACACCCGACAGAAGCAACCATATTTCCGATTTTCAAAATAAAAGCATTAAATAAAACAACGTAGGCGTGGGGCTTTATTTTTTTTTACATATAAACCTACATAACGATTTTTTAAAAGAACATTATCACATGTCAAATCATATTTACAAATATTTAACTCAGAGAAGTTAAATCTAAAAAAAATATGATTGTGAAAGATCTTAATTGCTGGGTTGCATATGACGTCCCATCCGTTTTCTTTGCGGCTTGATTCAGGTGATGGTCACGCAGTTTGAGCGTAGCATTAAAACAAGTGAGAGTGAGTGTAGAGTTTGAGCAGAAATTACGGTATTGCTGTTTTGTTCTTGGGTGTTTCAATCGTTCAAATAGAGAGATAGGAAAGAGTCCCGAAAGAAGTGGTTCATAAAGGTAAGTGTCAAGGAAAAAACGAAAGTGCGTCAAAGGAAGGAGGCTCTAAAAAAAATATCACGTTCATCCTGTGAAATACAATCGGAGCATGCTCGTGTCTGCAGCGATCACTTTGTAAAATGTTTGTTTGACCATTTAATTTGTTTAAGAAACTTTCTGTGATGCAATCGAGTTTATTCTGTACTATATTTGTAGTGTTTGAGAGCAGAACTAAATGTGAAGAAAGGACAAAAGATAGCACTCGTTTGTGTTCTTTTGTGGTTCATATAACTATGAAGACCTGGTTGTTCAAAAAAACTAACGTCATGTTAAGTGTTATTAATAAATTGTAATTGTTGGTCCAATTCACCTTATTTTTGTTGTCGATTGTCATAACAGAAACTAAAAGCTTTGTTATTGTTTCGCAAAAAAAAGCCAAGTGCTTCATTCAACATGGATGACCACATTATAGCATTTTTGGTGAAATTTGTTAGCATCAAGAATATGTTTTCAATGGTATCAATAAACTAGATCAGTGGTTCTTAACCTTGTTGGAGGTACCGAACCCCACCAGTTTCATATGCGCATTCACCGAACCCTTTAGTGAAAAATGAAAAATAAAAATGTTTTTAATTCAAGAAAAAGTCATGTTTTTTTACTGGTGCACAAAATGAACCGTCCATGAACATCACCTTGTTCAAAGAACAAAACCAACACAGTGCATGAACTCACAACAAATTACACACCTTACACACATTACCATGAATTGATTAACGTGGACCCCGACTTAAACAAATTGAAAAACTTATTCGGGTGTTACCATTTAGTGGTCAATTGTACGGAATATGTACTGTACTGTGCAAACTGTACTGTTTCATGTAATGTATTCTCTTCCTTTGCAATCTGGTAGTAGAAGTTTCAATCAATCAATATATAGCTATATTAGTCTATTTATACCTGCATCATCCTTTCCATCCTTACACTTTCCATCATTGTAACTGAGCTACTGTGTTGAACAATTTCCCTTGTGGATCATTAAAGTTTGTCTAAGTCTAAGTCTAAAACCTGCAAATCAGATGGAAAATTAGAGGGAACATTGTTTGGGGGTATCCATAATACATCGATAGGGAGAAGTTTTTATTTACACGATAATGCGGATGTGTCTATACCTCCGTGGCGGAGGCTCCACCGAACCCCTAGGGTTCGATCGAACCCAGGTTAAGAACCACTGAACTAGATGAATCAATCTTTCGTAGGCTCAACAGCATATACTGAATCTTGATATTGCTAGTAAACATTGCTGAACAACAGGGACATCAATAGCTAAATAATGAGACAAAATATGAACAACTTCAAACCATAAAAATAACTGCAAACATGAATTGTAGATTAGACTAATATTAGTTGCAGGAAATCAACTGCAAGCAAACATCCCTTTTCTCATTAGTGTCACGATCATAGCAGCACTGCACTTATGTCAATCAAATACGGTAGTTAGCGATGCATGAATAAGTCATTTGTCTTTTACCAATTAATGCTTCATTTTTGGACCCATCCATCCAAACATTTTCTACCGCTTGTCCCTCTCAGGGTCACGGGGGGTGCTGGAGCCTATCCCAGCTGCAATTGGGCAGAAGACCCTGGACAAGTCACCTTCAGATGTAAATACATGATGTGCCTCCAATCTTTTTTTCTCTAAATAGCATGTGTGTCAAAGGTCGTAGCGAGCAGTACCGTCTTGGTGATGATAAATGGTTTAAATATTAAAAAAATTATCCACTCTATCGCATTTTAAATGTATTTGTTTCGGATTGTTTTTATTGCCTCTAAACCTTTAAGAATACAGCCAAATCACAGCTATATGGATTGCAGTCATGTGACCTAGAGGCACATCCGGGTACTTTCGGGTTTCAGGCGATGGTCTAGAGTGGGGGTCAGCAACCATCAGCATACAAAGAGCCATTTGAGCCCGTTTCCACCAAATAAAACCAATCAAGAGCCGCAAACTCTGTTTGATTCCTAAAATGAAAATAACACCACTTATAGTTTCGTAACACTTATGCTATAGAATTTATGAAATCAAACACTTGAAAAACAACGACTGAAGCAAATCACCAAATTATTTTGAACAATAGAAACAAATACACTGGTCCTTCCCTTATTAATGAATTTTTAAAAAATCAACTATTTTAGTCAAATATTTAATTTGACTAAAAAGGGGAAACAACAACCTTGTCATCAGTGAAAGCAAAATAATCTGTCCATGAAGCATTAAATGTTCTATTTTCATCAGAAATGTTTCTCTTTTTTGATCCATTCATTGCTAGCTTACTCGGGGTTGACCGCTAAAAACAATACAATTGCTTGGCAGCAAGAGATGACGCACTTGGCACTCAGCAACAAAGGGTTGGAGTTGGGGGTTAAATCACCAAAATGATTCCCGGGCGCGGCGCCGCTGCTGCCCACTGCTCCCCAAGGGGATGGGACAAATGCAGAGGACAAATTTCACCACATCTAAGTGTGTGTGTGACAATCATTGGTACTTTAATCTTAATCTTAAAATAGGGGCTGTGACGTACATTTCGATCGACAATATATTCAAATGTTTTATTTTCATATGACAACATCTCAGAACTCTCCAAAATAACAACTGTTAAGATAAAATAAACTAACTTAATAAAATAAATTAAGTAGCCATTATTTGTTGAGGGAGCCACGGCGGCGGCATGAAAGAGCCGCATGCGGCTCCAGAGCCACAGGTTGCAGACCCCTAGTCTTGTGACTACAGTCCTATTAGGCAACTGTTTATTTACCTAAATCAGAGCAGATTCAGGTGTATTTTGAAAGGATTGGAAGCAAATACAAAAGCGATCGTGAAAAAAAATATCACTCTTAAGAATTTTTTTTTTTTTTAAAGATTTAAACCTATTATCATCACCAAGAGGTTACTGCTTGCTACAAACTTACTTAATTTGACACTCACAGTATTTAGAGAAGAAAAGATTGGAGGTACATCATGTATTTACATCTGGGTGGTCCAGAAATTAAACATTAATCCGTAAAAGACAAAGTTGGACTTATTCATGCATCGCTAAGTAACGTAGTTGATTGACATAACAAATGCCGTGCAACTGTGATCGTGACACTAATGAAAACATTGGATGTTTGTTTGCAGTTGATTTCCTGCTACAAATATTAGTCGGTGAGCTGTAATTCATGTCTGCAGTTGTTTTTATTCAAGATTGTTTATTGTCATATGCACATTTAAACAGACAGTTTGCCGTACAATGAAAATCTTACTTTGCTAGTCCACCCTTCAACAAGTCACACGGTACTTAGCTAAAATAAAAATAAAAATAAAAATGTACATACAAGGCACAGTAAGTAACATTACATTATTGCACATTCTGATTGACAGTCAACAGTATAAATATGGAGGTGACATTAGGTCACAGCAGCAGTTAAGTGTCTTTAGTGATTAAAGGTGAAAAGTGTCTACAGTGATGGTTCACAGTTCGGGTGTGGTCATGGTAGCTGTCTTTTGTTCAAAAAGATAAAAGTAAAACAGGGGGGTAGCTAGCATTTACAAGCCTGATGGCCTGTGAGTAGAAACTGTCTCGTAGTCCTGGATTTCAGGCTCCTGTATTGTCTGCCTGATGGTAGGAGGCTGAAGAGACTGTGCTGTGGGTGTGTACTGTCCTTTATGATGTTGTGTGCTCTCCTGGTGGCCCTGGTAGAGTACATGTCCTGTAGTGAGGGGAAGGCTGCTCCTGATATGTACCGAGCAGTTTTAATCACTCGCTGGAGTGCCTTCCTGTCCTTAGCAGTGCAGTTTCCATACCAGACCGTGATTGAGCTGGTAAGGACACTCTCAACTGTACTTCTATAGAAGTTGCTGAGAATTTTGGGTGGCATGCCAAATTTTCTTAGCCTTCTTAGGAAGTACAGTCGCTGCTGGGCTTTCTTTATTGTTTGTTAGGTGTTGTGATAACAGGTGAGGTCCTCGCTGATGTGGGTCCCGAGGAATTTAAAGGTTTTCAACCTGTCCACCTCTGTCCCCCCTATGTACAGAGGTGTGTACTGTGCACTCCTTCTCCTTGGGTCAATAATCATCTCCTTGATCTTGTCTGTGTTCAAGGAGAGATTATTATCCTGACACCAGGCCACCAGTTCCGCTACCTCCCTTCTGTACGCTGCCTCAGCTCCCCCGGCAATCAGTCCGACGACCATAGTATCATCTGCAAACTTGATGATACTGGTGTTGTTCTGGGAGGCCACACAGTCGTGTGTGAAGAGGGTGTACAATAGGGGGCTCAGCACGCAGCCTTGGGGGGTCCCTGTGCTTAGAACCTGTGTGCCTGATGTCTGGTTGCCGACTCTGACTGACTGGGGCCGGTTTGTGAGAAAGTTCAGGACCCAGTCACAGAGAGCCGGTGTCAGACCAACAGTGAGGAGTATAGCAGTGAGGTTTTGTGGGATGACCGTGTTAAAAGCAGAGCTGTAGTCGATGAATAATAGCCTCTCATAGGTGTCCTTGCCCTCTAAGTGGGTGAGGGTGGTGTGGATGACGGTGTTGATTGCATCCTCAGTGGACCGGTTCTGCCGGTAAGCATACTGTAGAGGGTCCAGTGGGTCTGGGATGGTCTTCTTGATGTGTGACATGACTATCCTCTCGAAGCACTTCATCACTATTGGGGTGAGTGCAACAGGGCGATAGTCATTCAGACAGGTCACAGTGTTCTTCTTTGGCAGGGGCACGATGGTGGTGGTCTTGAAGCAGGTGGGCACAACAGCTTGTGCTAGTGACAAGTTGTATATGTCAGCAAGTACGTCAGCCAGCTCTGATGAACAGACCGTGAGGGCAATGCCAGGGATGTTGTCTGGGCCGGCTGCCTTCCGTGGGTTTGTTCTCCTCAGAACTGTACGTACCTCTGCTGTTGTCACAGTGAGTGGTGGGTCTTGCGTGCGCTCCGTGGTCAGAACCCCTCTCTGTTGGTTGGTGTTGAGGACCTCGAAGCGGGCGTAGAACTCATCTGGCAGTGAGCGTTGGCTGTTTGTGACCCCCCTGCTCCCCTGCTTGTAGTCTGTGATGTGTTGCAGGCCTTGCCACATGCGCCGGGAATCTGCGAGTAGAATCCCTCCAGCTTTAAATTGTATTGTCCCTTGGCCTCGCTGATGGATTTACGCAGGTCATATCTGGCCTTCTTGTAGTCCTCAGCGTTGCCTGAGACAAATGCAGTGGAGCGGGCATGTAGCTTGGACCGAACATCACAGTTAATCCAGGGTTTTTGGTTTGGGTATATCTTGTAATGTTTTGTGGAAACAATGTTTTCCACACATGTGCTGATGTAAACAGTTACACTGGAAGCATATTTCTCTATGTCCACAGTACCGTTTATGGAGTGAAGTTCATATTTTGTCTCATTATTTAACTGCATATGTCCCTGTGGTTCGGCAATGTTTGCCAGTGATATCAAGATTCAGTATATACTGTTGAGCCTATGAGTTATTCATCTAGTTTATTAATACTAATAAGCATGGTTTCTTGATGCTAACGATTAGAACCAAATACGCTATTATGTGGTCATACGTGTCGAATAAAGCACTTGGCTTTTCTGCGCAACAACAAGCTTTTAGTTTCTGTTTTGAAAATCGAGAAAGAAAATACAGACGATTTGAGCATTGTATCCATCCATTTTATACTGCTTGTCCCTCTCGGGAGGGTGCTAGAGCCTATCTCAGCTGCACTCAGGCGGAAGGCAAGGTACACCCTAACCAAGTCTCCACCTCATCACAGGGCCAACACAGTTAAGATAGACAACATTCACACTCACATTCACACACTAGGGCCAATTTAGTGTTGACCTTCAACCTATCCCCAGGTGCATGTCTTTAGAGGTGGGTGGATGCCGGAGTGCCCGGAGGGCACCCACGCA